>NW_023396669.1:0-155000 GCF_011125445.2 Fundulus heteroclitus | reverse complement strand
GTGAGATTTTAAAACTTCTATGTGTTAATCCAAAGAAAAAGAAGAAGAAGAAACTACATCCTGAGGCATCCTGAGCTAATAAGCCAAGTTATGCTACGACTTGTAAGGCAGAAGAAAGAAGTAGTGAAGTTACTGAAGCGCAGCCGTGCACAACTTCCGGTGCGGTCCTTTCACAATAAGAGCATAACAGGAAATACAAGAAAGATGTTAAAAAAAAAGACAGAGGAATTGCAAGGCGCTACATCAGCCCCTGGAGAGGCAGAAACACCTCCTAAATGGAGGCCCATGAGCATAACTTCAAAGCTACTGTAGGCCGTGACACTGAGATAAAGAACAGAGCAAGACGCATCTCGTGGGTTGACGAAGAAGACAGGTGTGAAGACACTGCTACAGTGTCCCGCAGGGTCCAGACCCCCCAGTATGTTACATCTGACCAGTTTGCTGCACTAATGGAACAAGTTAAGACTCTTGTTAACACGGTTGGAAATCTACAGCTGCAGGTTGAAAGTCTCCAGCCTGGCAACACAAGAGCCCAACAGCCAAAAGCAGCCCAGGGCTTTGTACCAGAAAGAAAGCAAAGTTATCAACAAGTGCAAAACAACAGAGGGCGCTCTCAAACACCAAGCCCAAATCGTGGAGCAGCTGGCCCATGTTTTAAATGTGGAGAGACAGGACATTTCAGAAAAGACTGTGTTAGGCCACCCAGCCCTGTGGCTGCATGTAATCATAATGAAAAGCCTACAGACCACATGCTGCAGTCAGATGGAGCCCCTATCACAGATCCCCAATTACAAGGGCGGCAGATTGGCTGCACCAAGAAGAGAGGTGAGATTTTACAAGTTCCTCTGATCATAAATGGCATTTCAACACAAGCCGTGGCAGACACTGGAGCTCAAACAACTGTGATATCGGAAGAGCTATACCAAGGTCTCATGGAGAGCAAAACAGCACCTGTAGACCTTCACCAGACCTACCTACTGAATGCAGGAGTTGGAGATGGCATGAAAGCCAAACATGGACTCACAGTGACCTTTCAAATCGGATCAAAGTCTTTCAACTGGGATGTGCATGTTGCTCCAATAGACCAGATTACGCGTGACGTCAGCGCTACATCCGGGTCCGCGGGTAGGCAAAAAGCAGAGCTGCTCTCGTCTACTACATGACAAAACGGGTGATTTAGAGCGTACTTTTAGTTAGTTTATTTTTGGAATCTAAACAATGCCTATGAGTTGTTGTGCTCCCGGTTGCACAGAGAGGCATTCCAAATCGTTGGATGTACGTTTCTGTCGTTTACCGAAGGAGGAAGGACGTAGAACGAAGAAAGAAATGGATATTTTCAATGAAAAGAGCGCAGGCAGACACTCCCAATGGACTGGGGGAACCATCGTACTACGACAGAATTTGCAGTCTACACTTCATCTCCGGTAAAAACTTAATTCTGCTCTAGTCATTGTTCTACTTAAATAGCGGCGGAGGGGAGGTGGCGATCGCTACACGGGCCGGAGAAGCCACTGCTGCTGCTGTAGCAGCCGCTTCTCCGGCTGTCTGGAGCAGCATTGCCCCCGTTCACGGGCGCTAGTACTTCTGTGTTTACGCTGCAATGTCGCCGACACCCCCACCCATTTTAACAAGACAAAAACACCAAAATAATCCGTAGTGAACAATACTTTTTTTTAACCTAACGGGCGGGTCTTCCTCTCTGCTTTGTGCTGTTGCACAAACATGTCTGAACATCCATCTATCCATTTTCTGACCCGCTTAATCCCTCATGGCGCCGCGGGCTTTGCTGGAGCCTTTTTCCCGATATAAAATAATTGTAGCCGTCCAGTGGTTTCATGTCTTTCATGCTTTCTTGTCTGTACTGGCCTGCGTGTTTATAAAGCAGCTGTGTCGCGGTACGGAACCCTTGGCCAGCATTTCACAGACTCGATCTGTCCCTTTAGGCTTTTGCTGTGTGGATCTGGCAATCTGATACCATCAACCATCAACTTACTCTTAAAACGATCTTGTGATATGTTATCTAAAGAAGAAAAATACGTGGAGAACTCGTCAGTTTCTCTGTTTGCGACCGCCATTGTGTTCGCCTTTTGCCTACCAGTCCAGCGCGCATGCGCGAAAAACCCGCATCAAAACAATAACAATGAACTGGTCTATAAGAGACTCTGTTCTTCTAGGATTGGATCTGATGAAAGCCCATGATGTTGTCATCTATACACGTGGAAAGGTTTTTATTGGAAGTGAACAGGTACCCTCAAAAATTGTGCGCGACAATGGTTCAGACTATTGTGTAGCTAGAGTGACTCTTGGGGAAACCATCATCATACCAGCTTCATCTGAATGTGTTGTGTGGGGGGAAGTGGAAGACCCAAAGCCAGAAGTTACATCTGTGCTAAAGCCTGCAGACATTGCAGAAAATGTGGCCCTTGCAAGTGTCGTTGTCACAATGAAAAAAAAAAAAGTGCCAGTCAGGGTGTGAACAGCTTTACCAAAAGGAGCATGCCTTGGAGTCCTCGTTGAAGCTTTTCCTGAACCCACATGTGAACCGGAGCAAAGCACTGAGCCTAGTTGTATGAAATAGAATGCATCACCATTGCTGGTGGGAAGAGTAGCAACAATCTTTGACATTCCTGAGCACCTGCAAGGCTTGGTTGTTGCTACAAGTGAGGCTCTAACTGAAGGACAACAACAGCGGTTTATTCAACTGCTACTCTCATACCAGTCCATCTTTGCTAAAAGTGAGACTGATCTTGGTTACATGTCTGCTGTGACGCATAAGATTGACACTGGGTCTGCTAAGCCTGTACGCCAACCTGTCAGAAGAACCCCTCTGGGATTTCAAGGTGAAGAGGAAGCACATCTTAAAGCCATGCTGGAAGCCGGAGTAATCATGCCATCAGTATCTGAATGGGCTTCTCCAGTGGTCCTGGAACGCAAAAAAGATGGAGGAGTAAGGTGGTGTGTAGATTATCGCAGTCTGAATAGTTTGACTATCAAGGATGCTTATCCGCTACCCCAGATGGAAGAATGCCTTGATGTTGTCGGTGGAGCTACCATGTTCTCTACCCTTGACCTTCAGTCTGGTTACTGGCAGGTTGCAGTGGACAATAAAGATCGTGAAAAGACGGCATTCATCACCAAATGGGGCCTTTATGAATACACCCGAATGCTATTTGGACTCTGTAATGCTCCGAGTACTTTTCAAAAGGCAATGGAGCTTGTCCTTAGAGGCCTTCAATGGGAAACACTTCTCATTTACCTGGATGATGTCATTGTCGTTGGAAATAGAGTGGACCAAAGCTTAGATCGTCTCGAGCAGGTTTTTCAACGGTTTCAGAGCCATGGGCTCAAGCTAAAGCCATCAAAATGTCACCTGCTTCAAGAAGAAGTTCTCTTTCTCAGCCATATTGTGAGTGGAGAAGGAGTCAGACCGAATCCAGCTCTTGTCAAAGATGTATAGCTGTGGAAATCCCCTGACAATCTGCAAGGGTTACAAGCTTTCCTGGGGCTATGTAACTACTATCGCAAATTTGTCCCACGTTTTGCAGAGCTGGCAAACCCCCTTCATCATCTTCTCAAAAAGGGGACTGTGTTTGCATGGACAGAGGAACATCAGGCTGCTTTTACTAAGCTCAAAGAGAGACTGACTACCGCACCTGTGCTGGGATATCCCCGTCCTGAAGGCAATTTCATTCTCGATACTGATGCCTCCAACAACAGTGTCGGTGCTGTCCTGTCACAGGTCCAGTGGGGAGAAAAGAGAGTTTTGGCCTATGCCAGCTGTCAGCTTACATCAGCTCAACAAAGGTACTGTGTCACCCGTCGTAAATTACTCACTGTTGTGCGTTTCACACGCCAGTTCCGCCACTATCTTCTAGGAAGAAAGTTCCTACTTCGGACTGACCATGGCAGTCTCACCTGGCTTTTTCGGTTCAAGTGCCCTGAAGGACAGCTAGCTTGCTGGCTTGAGGAGTTGAGCCAGTACGACTTCCACATTGAGCATCGAGCCGGTAAGCAGCACACTACTGCAGATGCCATGCCAAGGCTGCCAAAAGAAAATATGGAAAAATGTGACTGTTACCAAGCAGGGGTAAATCTTGCAGATCTGCCATGCAAAGGGTGCAAGTACTGTCAGAAGATTCATGAGCGGTGGGAAAATTTTGAAGATGTAGATGATGTTGTGCCACTAGCTGTGCGTTGCATAGAGCCTCAAAGCTTTAAAAATTACAATGGTACTCAGTCAGTGGAAGATCAGCCATCTGCAACCTTCTCAGAGAACCCAGCGGTTAACTGGCTAGAGTCGCTTAGTCCTGAGCAGCTGGCTACACTCCAGAAAGCAGATCCTGTCCTCGGCACCCTTCACACATGGAAGGAAACAGGGACGGTCCCCAGCAAAGACGAAGTGATGCTTGAAAGTCCTGCGGTGAGAAAATTCTGGCTTTGTTGGTCCCAAGTTACACTGAGACAAGGAGTCCTCTATTACTACTGGGAGAAAATTGGGAACCAGCCCCCAACTTTGCTGCTACTAGTTCCAACAACTATGCAGAAAGAAGTCATACAGTCATGCCATAACCCTCCATACTCTGGTCACTTGGGAGAAGCCAAAACCCTGGAGCGTGTGCGCCAAAGTTATCATTGGTATGGCATGGGTGGAGATGTTCACCTTTTTGTTAAAATGTGTCCACACTATAGTGCATGCAAATCTACAGGACCGAAGAAAAGAGCAAAACTGCAAAGTTACCAGGTCGGCGCACCACTAGATCGTTTGCACCTTGGTATTCTTTGACCATTCCCTGTGTCAAGCTCTGGCAACAAATACATTCTTGTCATTATTGACCAGTTCACAAGATGGGTCGAAGCCTTTCCTATCCCTGACCAAGATGCGGAAACGACTGCAAAGAAACTTGTCTACAACTTCATTGCCAGGTTTGGGCCCACCCTAGAACTACACACGGATCAAGGCCGTAATATTGAAAGTTCGCTGTTTCGAAATGTGTGTAGGCTCCTGCAAATTACCAAGACCAGAAGTACACCTTACCATCCCTCCTCTAATGGGCAGGTAGAACGGTTCAATAGGACCTTGCTGCAGATGCTGCGATGTTATGTGGACCGGAATCAAAAGAACTGGGATGAACAGTTACCTCTGCTGACTGCAGCCTACCGCAGTTCACGACACATGGTAACAGGATTCACACCAAACAAACTCATGCTTGGAAGGGAGGTCCACCAGCCACACGATATCCAGTGGGGTGTGGCAAGACTCAAATCTAATGCAATGGAAGTTGTAGATTATATCTACAATCTGGAAGAGAGCTTAAAGGAAGCACAGAGCCTGGCAAGAAGTCATCTTCGCACTGCACAAGAACGACAGAAAAGGGTGTGACCTTCGAGCAAACGAACATTCCTACAATATCCGAGAACTAGTGTTTGTCAAAGATGACACAAAAAGAAAGGACTTAGCCCAAAGCTTCAAGCGGTATGGAGGGGTCCCCTGATTGTTGCAGCACACCGTGGCCCTGTACTATATGAGATCCAAGGCCCCAAGCACAGGACAATAATGCATCATGACAGGCTCAAGCCCTATGACAGTGATGTGATAACAGTGATGCTCCTTTAGCGCCGGTGCTACCATTGCCAGACGATCCGGACAAGGCATCACAGTCTGAAGGTCCAACCGAGGCTTGTCAGTCTGAAGGTTGAGGTCAGGCGATTCAACCCAGAGGTCCAGTTTACCAGCCGGGAAGCAGACAAGGTGATAAAGAATCTTCAGAAAAGACTTTCAAAACATCAAGTGGTCGCATAGTCAATCGACCAGAGAGATTTAGACATTAGTTATAAGTTATACTGAGCTAAGGTTGTTGGCTAAAACTTATTTGTTAAAACTATTGCCCATGGTGTAAGTTTTTTTTAGTCATTTCCGTTGCGTTTACCAGAGTTACATAAGTCCAAATCAGACTTCCTTATGTTATTGATACTGAAGGGACTCATTAGTCCTGAAAAGGGGGGGGGGGGTAGTGTAAGGCAGTTTAAGTTGTTATGAGCATAAAAGAATGTTTTTTGTATTTTGTTTGATTTCTCCGAGCATAGTGCTAAGTCAGTAAACGCGGCGCAGTCATCTAGATAACCTGAGATTATCGCGAGAGTGTGGTTATTTTTTGTTAAGTTGTAAAGGCACTCAATGCTCACTGTATGGACACTGCTAAAACGCTGTCTGTACCAGAGCAAGAGGCCAAAACAACGCGATGTATCAACGGCCAGCTGTGTCTGTAACTCACCTGTTGCCGGATCAAGTAAAGTTCAGTTAAAGAAGATTCCTTGTCGTGTTCTTCATCAGAACGTCCACGCACCTCCATGCCACCGCAAGGTAAAACACGACAATATAACATGCAAAATATTTCAGCACATTACTTTCTCTAATGAGAAATGTACCAAACACTACAACAATGACAGCATCATCCATTTAATCTACTACACTGACTTTTCACAGTTAATTTCTATTTCCTCTGTCTATTTTTTAACGTTATAAATAATGTTAATTACTAACTCAGTCAATCTAATCGAGTCGTTTCGAGATAGTGACACTAATGTTAGGCTTCAGACTATACTACAGGATAAATCAGCGTATGTATGGATTCTCTTGATACTTGATACTGTTAGTACATCCACTGACTGTAAAATTACGTGTGAAATGTCTTTCCACAGCCAGAAAACTGTTTATTGTTGCAGCCAAATGCTGCACACGTCGGCATTTTTATGTTGTGATTCTGGGGGAGTAGGGAGTAGCAAAATGGTGGCCAGTGACTTCACTTTTTTGGGTAAATAAGCAATCCAGTGAATAAAAAGAGATCAGTGGTTTCAACCCATTCACAATGTAAATCCCAAGTTACACAAAACATTATTTGAGGAAATAACATTTTAAAGACTGATTTTCTCGGTAAAATTATTTACTATAGCGACAGCCGATTTTATTAGTGTGATTCTACCTCTGGGAGCTAGGGGTCACTGCAGTAATCGGTCGCTAAAATCGGTTACTCCTAAAGTAAACTAAAACGCCTTTAAATTGACATTAATATTCCATATTAATGCGGGAATAAGGCTCAAAGCACTATCGAATGATGGCAGAGCAAAACGATCAAGCTTTATTCTTGGAACTGGCTTTTGTAGAAATACCAGAACCAGATATTACCAGAAGCTAAATAGCATTTTTGGCTAGCACATTTTCGGCCCTGACTTTGAAAACTTTGGCTTTTATTTTATTCATAATGAATGGGCCGGATAACATAAACATTAATGTCCCATCAATGTATGAAACCCTTGTGGAGATAACATTAGTTATAACCATAGATCACACCCGAATGATATTAGCAACGTCATGGAACCGAATGCTAGCATGAGCTACCTCCATTAGCCCCTTTGTTTAAACCACCATGTACAACGCATTACACAACATTTTCCAATGACCATGTAACCTTTCCCTTTGGGTCTCTCTGTCCAACCTGTCGGTGATTCGTGTGAGTTCGGTCTACCTTAGCCATCCCAGGAAGGAGCACTGAAGAGCAGGGAAAATTGTTGGTCTGTTCAGCAGCGGAGTGTGTCCATGCAGCTATAGGCTAGCCGGCAGCGTGGTCGGGGGCAGCTTGCTGAAGCGTGGTTGGGATCGGAGGCTCAGATATCCTGCAGAAAGCCTCTGACCCGGTTGCAGTAACAATTTCAGCAGGTTTTTCTCAGCATGCGCAAGTGGGTGCTTTGTCTGCTTTTCAGCTCTGCGTTGCTTGGAACCGGCTCCCTCTGGAGTTCACTGAGAAAGCAAAACAAAGTTGGCATAGATGGATTCATTCACGTCGGCATCTGTTTTTAAGCAGAAGTGAGGGACTTATCTTTGAATCGGCTGAGAGTTTCTCCCAATGCCCATGAGGAACTGAGTTTCGGAGAGGATAATTTTTCCACTCAGCTAGTGGCCTCTTCCAGGCCCCATGTGGCTCTTGCAGGGCAGCCCCCACCTCTAGGGCTCCAGGAAAAGAAGCAGACTCTACTGTCCCGTGTAGCTTGCAAGAATAGACTGGGTCTCTGCTAGGAGTGCTCTGACCTTTGTATGTGGGGAGTGGTTTACAGAAGCGCCCTGCTGAGAGAGAGGGCGTCCCAGCCTGAAACTCTCCTTTGTGGCTGTGGGGAAATTCTTTGCTCAAAATGCATTTTGATTTCTTCCCCATCGTACATGTTTAAAATAAACGCAATTTAGCCATGGTGTGATGGCATAACACAACCAATCAGAGCTCTTAAAAGACAGCGTCACACCGAGCAACGGGGTCAACCACACCTCCTCACTAAGATAAAACTTTTTGTCATTTCCTTCCTCAGAGTGGCTCTCAGCAGCATCTGAATCCCTCTGAAGCTAAAACTCTTAGGTAGGAATCTTTAGGCTATGAAAGGAGCTCTCTGAGAGACTGAGAATCTTTGTGAATACAGACACTGTTTTTTAGAAATTGACACATTTCGCTCCATCATCCGTCACAAACATACTTGATCCATATTTCTGACGGACAACGGAGTCATGGCATAGCTCCATTGAGCCTGTGGGAACTGCCCTTTTGACCACGATTGCTTTTATTTGGAACGTAACGGAGAATGCACGGATGAGGTGAGACACGTTCATAATTTGATACGTAATTTTTGGTATGCTGCCGCTATGTATTCGCCCATTTCACGTTAGCAGCCTAGCAAAAACTCACTGAGATTTCAGACGGTTAGGCAGTGACGTGAGGGGATACAATATGTAGACTAAATGTTAAACTGGACACAATCACTGCTACAAAGTCAGCCTCTTTATAATTGGTAAATTTGGTGTAAATATATCTATTCGGCCTACCTCAGCTAAAAAGTTTAGATTACATTTAGGATTTTTATTTTTATTTTGTCCATGTATGAGTTACATAAAAAAGTAAAAAGTACTGAATATAAACAGAAGACAAAAAAGATAGATAGATAGATAGATAGATAGATAGATAGATAGATAGATAGATAGATAGATAGATAGATAGATAGATAGATAGATCGATAGATCGATAGATCGATAGATCGATCGATCGATAGAAACTGAGTTGATTAAATAAGAGGATCACACCAAAATGGGGATACATCAGTTTAAAGTGGAAGCAAAAGTATAAAATGCTTTACAGGTAAAAATGAACACAGGCGGCTCCAATGAGCCCACAGTGGTTACCATGACAACACACATTGTACTGTTTAAAGCGTGTTTCTCTAAAGGAAAACAGACAGACCTAGATATAAGAAAATAATGATGCCACGTTATCAATGCACAATTCATACTCCATACAAGTTGGTGATGGTAATGCACACTAACAGTTTGCCAGCTGCCATAAACCAGAGAGATAAAACAGATTAACTGTCTATATGGCGCTGCCATAAACTACAGGAACATAAAGTTATCAACGCATATTCGGAGGGGGCGGTGATGAGAGTGTGTACAAGTCACTTCTCAAAGGTACACGTAACACGACAGTCTCCTTTGGCAGGTTATCCCTGGCACCATCCACTCACCACAGGTAGCAGACTGGACCTTATCTGAAGCTGAGCCAGCCTTATCATTTCCCTCCGTCTGCAGGTGTGAGTCGCTTTAATGCTCTGAGTGGCTCAGAGGTGATAGGTGTGGCTTTAAAACACAAGAGGCCTTTGCTCCAGAATTTTCACAGCCAGCACTATTTACTAGATAAAGTAACAATTCGGTTACTTTATGTGATCTAAACTGTCAAAGCCTTTTGATGAATCTCCTGTTAGTGAAACTTTAAACATTTAATTAGTGAAGTAAATTAGTGTGTGTGTCAAGTGAGTCAAGAGTCAAGACATCTATCAATTGCAATATAATTATATAGATATGATTATTGTTATACTCAATGTTTATCAAAGGAGAACAATGAAATAAACCAAATGTTTTTTAAATTGATCATTATTGAACATTAAGAAGCTGCTACCGGCTATAAAATGGTTGTAAAAAAAATTATTCTCTTCAAGCCATATAATATCAAACTAAAACACACTTTGTTTCTTTCTTCATCTTTGTGGTTAAATGAAGCTTTTAATGAAACCAGAGACACAGCAGCTCTGCAGTAGGACCAAGACTGAAGGGATTTTCTGTAGGTCAAACAGGACATTGATGTGAAGAGCAGATGTTCATCTGATGATGACATCACTGTTCAGTCATCATCTTTTAGTCTGTTTATCAGTGTTTATTAGTCTGATTTAACTAGAACTGATGTTATTGTTTCTCTAATCACAGACTAGTGGGCTGTAGTCTCTCACCAACTGAATGTGAAGTTGTGGCCTCAGCTCTGAAGTCCAACCCCTCCCATCTGACTGAACTGGAAATATATCAGATCTATGATGGAGGGAGAACCTTTGGAGACTCTGAAATGAAGCATCTCTTTGAGATCCTGGAGACTCAAGTCTGTAAAGTAAAGAAGCTGAGGTTGGTTTTATCTTCACTGCTACTTTAATACTTGTTATAATTTATAATTTTGTTTTGACATATTTTCTTTAAAGACAACCTGCTGTCCAAATGTTTTGTCTTTCTTATTTCATATTTTCAGTATTTAACAGTTCACACTTAAAATGTTTTGGACTGACTCAGCAGTATCGTATAGCAACAACCCAACAACTTTGAGAAACAAGAAGTAAAACAAAGAAAAACGGAATAATCATGATTTATATTAGTATGCAGGCCAATCTCATCAAATATATTGTGAAAATTTTAAATTTTTGACCCTTATATGAGAGAGAAAATCATCACACAGAGTGAAATATTTCAAGCTTTTGTCTTTTGTCAGTTTGATGATTCTGGCTTAAAGAGACTAAAAACCCAAAATTAAGTCTCAGAAATTATAATATTATGTGAAAACATGATATAAATGAATACATAGAAGTAGTTGCTGCTCATTGTATTTTTATTGAGGTGTTTTCACTTTCTATTGTCAGACCTATGGTCCACGTTGCTATAATACAGTGTAATATAGGTGTCGCCAGCAGACGGCGCATCAGTGGTGAGGCAGTTAACAATACAGCGAGTTCTCTCCTGCTAACCTGTATTTCTCTATTTTTACAGGTAAGCTGGGTCTTAAATCACATATAAGTAATAGAAAATAGTAGTAATAGATCAGAAAGGCCCTAGAGTGGAACATATGTTGATCTAGAGGGGGGAATTTAGAAGTTTGTAAAGACAATCTGCTTGGTGGGTTGTCCAACATGCTGGCTTCGTCCTCCGTGGTGATGGCAGTAATGAAGCCGAGAAGTGCTTTATGCCTTGAGTTCAGATGCAGTGACGCGCAGTACCTCATCAGAGTCAGATTTACAAATATATACACTCTACAGAGTAGACTCATTGCGAAGTGCTGAAGGAGACTGATTGAGCCAAAAAATTCACCAAGAGACATGGAAAAAATATTGATTCTTTGATGAAAAAATAATTATAAATTATTTGTCATTTGATTGGTAACAGTTTGAGTTATGATGGATTTCTGCATTTGTAACACATTCAAAAACTATAACCCACATTAAGCACATTTCATTACAAAAACAAAACATGAATAATTAGCGCTGTCTTACCTCTACTTATAAATGAAGTCCATGTGGCGCTCTTTCAAACATCTATTTGCATAGTTGTAGTTTATTTTAATAATGGTACATGTGAGAAATGTATTTTCCTATGCAGAGGCAGTCATTGAATTTATAGCAAGTTTGGGTGAGAGAGTGCAGCACGAGAATCTGCAGAGATCCAGTTTGGCAGCCATAAATTAACATCCCCCATGTTAAAATGGCTTGTCTTTGTACTAGAAACAGTAATCTGTGCCGTGATTTGCCCCACAACAATCCACAGTTAGTAAGTGGGATTAAGTCTGAGGTAGAAGACAGTGAAGTTTCTGCTCAAAGCTTTTTGAACTGTATTTAGCCGCTAGCTTAGCATACCAGCTAGCCGATGTTAACAAGCTGGCTAATGAACTCTAGGCTGCCGTTGGCTAGCTCAGCAGGACCTAGGAGTTTGATGAGTACCGTTACCCAACCGGACAACCAGAGATTGGACCCAGATAGAACTCTGAGCCATTTGGAAGCATTGAGAGGACCTCTGGCAACGTTGGAGACAAGGACGAGGAGTTTGTGATGGGTGTGGACCACGCAGGTGGCCTAGTATTGGAGTCGGAGCCGTGACTGTGAGAGCCAAGTTTTTTCCACCGAAGAGGAGGACTAAACAGAGCAGAGCGTTTCTGTTAGAATTATTATTCATCTGGCACAAGGGACCTTTTTAGTTTTTAATATTTTCTCACTGAGTGAAGCAACCGCTGAGTTTGGTCTCCATATTCACAAGAAACAGGCCTGCAACGTAGGGTTAGCTTGGGTTTTGCCAGCTTTAGGTTTAATTAATAAGCATTTAAGTAAATATTATTTAACTGTGATTTTGGATTGACACCCTGAGTGTTTTTATTTTGCTTTTGTATGTAGAGAAGTGTTTAGTGCTAAAACCTATTAACGTGCATAGATCCCAAATAATACTTTTAAGTAAACATTGAGGAGATTGATAGAACCCAGAGCCCACTCATTTAATTTGGGAGTATTATAGGGTTACATCATATTTAGTTAAATTTATTTATTGGTGGGGGAATGGTGACTGGTGGATAGAGCAAGACACTTGTGTTCTAAGAAGGCTGCAAGTTTGCTGGTTCAAATCCCACTGGCTCCTGCCCTGCGTCCCTGAGCAAAACCCTTAGACCCAGAAAACTCCCTGGCGCCACCCTGTCGCAGCCCACTGCTCCCTGAGAGATGGGTTAAATGCAGAGGACACATTTCATTGGTTTACAAAGATGGAAAGAAAAATCAAGATGAATATTATTTAGTTCAAACCTCTGAGCTGCCCTCAAGTCTTCAGGAAGGCTGATCCACAGCTGAGGGCCCGAGGTGGACAAAGTCTCCTCATGGTAGGTTTTAGTTCTCAGAATGACCCACCAGACAAAAAGTGACCCACTGAGAACATCCGAGCCCAGCAGCAGAACATCGGACCAATGTTCAGTGACTGAATGAGCAGAACTTTAAACAAACGCCATGTTTCCTTAGAGAAAACCCTCCATGCAGGCTGCTGGTTTAGGTTGAAATTAAATCCAGAACAATCTGAGCTGAAACTCTGTTAAATGATCCATGTTTACAACATCATGGGTCTGAAAACCACTGTTCCACCAGAACCCTGACCAAGACTAGAAGACAGCAGCATTTTAAACAGACGGCAGAGCCATCAGACTTAAATATCCTGCAGCAGTAAGTGATCATGGATGGATTTATGTTCAAGTAGAGTTTATTGTTGGCTGGTAATCTCCAACCTCTAGTGCCCCCCCCCAGCCCTAACCCAGAACATCTTCATCACCAGCCACCACTGCTAAGAACCACACCTTGATCTGGACCTTCACACGTCATGATAACATGTTTTGGTTCTGCTGGGTTTAACTCTTTAAATCAGTTCTACTGGATCAAATATCAGACATCAGTTCATCATGTTTCTGGGACTTTTACATTCAGGGAAATTCATTTTCTACATTTTATTAGTTATTTGTCCATGTTTCAGTTTTAACCTGCATCCTGTTGGCTTCAGCTCACATCTTTTATTCTTTATTCAGTTTGTGGCGCTGCAGGTTGTCAAAGATCAGCTTTGATGATTTGGTCTCTGCTCTGAAGTCCAACCCCTCCCATCTGATAGAACTGGACCTGAGCTACAACGACCTGAAAGATGCTGGAGTAAAGGAGCTCTGTGGTTTCCTCCAGACTCCCCTCTGCAAACTACAGAGATTAAGGTCAGACTCCATGTTTTAGTTCTGATATTTGTGATGTGAAAGTTGAGTTGACACTAAACTGCAGACATCTGGCTGATATTCTACTTATCCACACTGACGATCTAAATGGTAAAGTCTGCTTTCTTCTTCACTGCTTTGCTCCAGTTAAAGTTTCTTTCTTTTTCCAACTTCCTGCCAGGATTTATTCAATAATCAGCAGAAAACATGAAACAATGAGTTGAATTTCAGTTTAGAGTTGCAACTTGTATCCAGAACTGAGAAAGAGGAAGAGAGAAGACATTAAAAAACTGATGTTTCATATATTTGAAGTTTTTTAATCTCTTTAAACCTTCATCAAATCAGTTTTTCTATATTTTCTAGAGAATGATTTTAAAATAATGGATTTGATATTTCTATAATTGAAATAAATGAATAATTGGATATAATTCAGCTGACAACAATGTTCAAATCTTCTATTCTAATAAATCTTTCCTGAGTTTGTTCCTGGACTTGGAGCCAGTTTTTAATGTTGTCTCTCTAGAAGCTCTGGAAGGATTTTACAGACTAAACCACTCAGACACAACATGTCACAGTACCAAGTTCTCTGACCCAGGCGTACACTCATTTTGGAGACGGGGAAACTAGAGATGCAGATGGTGAAGTGCAGATGGTGAAGTGGTGAATTACAGCCAACCTGCATCAGGATTCCTCTCAGACGTTTAGTGAAACTGAACGTCTTGCTTTTTCTCCAGGGCTCCCACGTAACCATGATGACAAAATGATCAGCTGACACATTTTTATACACATTAACATTCATGAGGTGCTTTGCATCGGCCGTTTATGGTTGAATCGGATCGTATAGAGGGCAGAACCTGAGCCAGAACCTGGTACCAAATGTATCGGTACAGCTGTGATCTATAAAGGATAATGGCTGCTGCTGTGCCTGAGCATGGTTTTATTTATCTGAATATTTTTTGCCATACTCCATTTTCTTTTTCTTGCCATAGGTATGCTTTTACTATGGATTCCACACAGTTCTCTAAATTGAGACCCCAGGACTGTAAAAACTGCTAAACAAGTTTTAACTATTGAAAGTTCTGATATTGCTGATTGTTGAAGAGCTGAAGTCAGCAGGTCTTTATTGAAGCAGCAGCTAGTTGTCATTAATATTAATGAGAGTTCTTTAACTGGTTCTGTTGGACTGTTAGAACCTGCATCCTGGTGGCTTCAGCTCACATCTTCTATTCTTTATTCAGATTGTGGAGCTGCAGGTTGTCAGAGATCAGCTGTGAATATCTGGTTGCAGCTCTGAAGTCCAAGCCGTCCTATCTGACAGAACTGGACCTGAGAGAGAACAACCTGAAGGAGTCAGATGTTCAGCAGCTGCAGGATCTTGTAAAGAGTCCAGACTACAAACTGGAATCTGTGTAAGTAGATGGTTGGAGTGAGTCCAGCTGCTGTCAGCAGAACTGTTCTGAACCCAGTCGGTACTAAAGCAAAGATCCAGTGTTTCCAGTAAATCTGCAGCTTCTCAGTGGGAGGAGAATGGTGACAGGCCTCCTGATTGGACACAAAGGCAACAATGAGCCAATCAGAGGAGCCAGCAGCTTGTTGTGTTCCTGTGTTTGTGTCCATGTGAAGATGACTGTTGTTGTTGTGTTCATGTATCCAGGAAATGCAGCTGGATTCCAGCTGACAGCCTTCCGCCGTGTCTAGAGACAGTGGTCCTCATTCATCAAGCTGTGGAGCATCAGATCTGATCTCAGACTCTTTGTTCTCTCATTTCAACAGGAAACAGCTGACCAGTTTCATCTTAGTCACAGCTCTGAGATCAGTCTGACTGCAGCCTGCAAATCACTGATTTCACAGCCCATCATTACATTTAGTCACCATGTGGTCTTTCTACAGAGCAGAAGCTCTGCTGAAGTCAACTCAGCACATCTGGACATGTGTCCTTCTCTCACTAGTTTCATCCAGATGTGTTTAGTCAGCTGGTGTTTCAGAAACAAATGAGATGTTCATGTTCAGCTTCCAGAGGCTGGAAACACTCACACATATCCTCTGTTGCCCCTTCTTCTCTCTGCAGGAGGTGGATGAGGTGATGATCTTAGTAGAGGAGAGAAGCTGAGCTGTCCTGATGATCCAGAGGTTGAAGCTGCAGCAGTTTGAGTTTAAAGAGACTCTGACTGGATCCTGATGATGAACTCTGACCTTAGAGATGTTGATCCTATTTATCTGATCATGTCTGTCATTTAGTGTGTGATATTGTTTGTCTCTTAGTACAAATGAGGAAATGAAATGAAAGCTAAGCTGCATTTAGTGGCTCCATGTAGTTTGTAGTGATCTGAATCTGATGAAACTGGAAAGTTGATATTTTTTCTCTCTGGTTCATATTCAGCCTGTAACCAAGAAATCTGAAATAAAGCTCAACTCTAAAGTTTTCAGGCTGCATGTCTGCTTCATTGTAATGCAGTTTTAGGAGGTTTTTCATGATATTTTAGATGTTTTCGGCAAATGCTTGAGCAGCTCTGGTCTTTTTATCCATTGTTGCAAACAGCTCAGTGAGTAAATGATGGTTTCTTCAATTAGAGGATGAAGCTTTTCTTGATGATTTCAAATCAAATCTTTACTTCTTTCTTTCGTCCATCCGTCCGTCCGTCTTCTTCCGCTTATCCGGGGTCGGGTCGCGGGGGTAGCAGCTTCAGTAGGGAGGCCCAGACGTCCCTCTCCCCAGCCACTTGGGCCAGCTCCTCAGGAGGAATCCCAAGGTGTTCCCAGGCCAGCCGGGAGACATAGTCCCTCCAGCGTGTCCTGGGTCTTCCCCTGGGCCTCCTCCCGAAGGTAAAATCTAAAACTGAGTAAAGATAAAGTTTGATCTGCTCCAGTTTCTCCTTTGGTAAGCATGGAAACACTTTCTGTGTGCAGCTCAGACTTTCAGATCTTCTTTGGAGGATTTTCTCTGTTCTTCCTGCAGAAAAGTTCTGGTTCTGTTGGATCTGTGGCTCTGCTCTGCTGAGGTCAGAACATAGAGTTTAATCCTGTTTAGGGACTGTGGGGGTAAAACCTTCACCGTCAGCTCTTCATGAAGCCCACGGTGGACGCTGAAGAAAGAAAAGAGATTTTCTCTTTTCATCATAAATTTAAACATGAGTCATTTCCTTTTTTCCTCTGATCATCTCCCTGTTACGTAAATAACTTTATAACCTGACAATGATGACATCTGGCATCTAAGCAGACAGGCAGAAAGATGGAAAATTCTTTTTTAGATATGTTTAATTTCAAAGGTAAAATTGGGGTTAAAATGCATCAAACAGGGATTACTAGATTTAATCAGTTATTTGGATCCTTTGGTGTAGTTTCTAGCTTTAAAACATCCATTAGAATCAAACATCAGCAGGTTGTGTCTCACTTGATTCCCACTAAAAATCCCTGAGTGAAAATTAAAAGCTGGACTGTCAGTCTGGTTCAGTCAGAGCAGCTTTAGAGACCATTCATCTGGTGGAAATGTGGGAACCTTAGAGGGGTCTGTTCATTTGTTCTGAAATATTTGTTCTCTTTGGATGTTTCCTCTGTTTTCCAGCCTTCATTCTGTCTCCATCAGGATAGGAGAGCAGCAGGTGGCACTGCTGAGCAGTTTCAGGTTTCTATGGAGCCACATTAGAACCTTAAATTGATCCAAACTGTTAGACCAGATCCAGGCAACCTTCATGTTCTCTACATGATCTGGGATGAACAGAAAAGCTCAGAGCACATTGTTGGAAACTGTGTCAAAGAATGGAGTAAATCATTTGTTCACATGCAAGTATGTACCTAGGATGAAACATCTGCTACAATTTGGCTAAATAGTTTTTGTCCCAAAAAATAAAAAAATAACCTGACCCAGCAGTTTATGTCCGTAAACATGAAATGCCGGTACAGCCACGGAGAAACCTTTAGGGAGAGCTTCTCTGGTTTTCTAATCAACACAATACAGTGAGTTATTAATATGAACAGAAATATTTTATCACATGATCACATGCTGAAAAGATGATCACATGCATCTTTTCAGCAGCTCACTGATGACAGATTCTGGATCTGCAAGTCTATTTCAAGAAGAAAAAATTGATAAATACATGAGAAAATATTAAATAAACAGAGAATTAAGCATTTCTGGAAAGCATTTGAGGGTTTTCCATTTTTAACCACAGATTTGTGACTTCTGCACAGATTAATGAATGCACCTTTCTCCACGAGTTATATTCAACAACATCAATTGTATTTCATGGCAGCAGCAGCTCCAAATACACCAGTTACATCATATTTGCTTTGCTGGTTTTGGATCAAAGTAAATTTCCAGCTCAAAGTATTTCCAGATCAAAGTAAATTTAGGGGTGCTAAAGCACCCCTAAATCTTAGCTCAGCACCCCTAAAAAATTACTGATATTTAGGGCAATCCTGCGTGTCCTGTATTCCTGTGTGTCGGTTCGGCTCTGCCAGACGTGCGTACATGCACAGGTTCGCCCGGAGCGCCTCCGTTTGAAGCGCTCAGTGTTCCCACGGTGTCATTTCAACGCTGCTGTGTGCAGCTCCACTGCCTGCTTTGTCTTTCCTGTCCCTTTAAAACTGCAGCACACTGGACTGTGCTGTGTGCTCTTTAACTCCACTCTCATTGGTTTTGCTACCTTAAATTCAGCCTTCCCTCTTCCTGATTGGCTGTTTTCTATTGCGTGTGTGTGCATGCATGTACGTGCGTGCTTGGAGCGTGAGATTTAAGTTTTGATTCATACTGGGATACTGTCGTTACCACAATTAATACCAGGCTACGAAACTAGTCCAGTTAAGAAACTAAATATTATCTGCACTAAAATAGCTGAAAGCCACTGAGTGCAGTTCTGTAAAGAAGCAGGAGAGAGAGTTTTGATTTCTGGAACTGGAGAAATGTAAGTAACCGATGTTAGCATCTCAAAATAGCATTTTTTTCTCTGCTCCCTGCTTGCTTGCATTTTCCTGCCTTTTACTTTTTATCTCCTTTTTATCTCTTTGCCAAAACCACGGAAAGTTGGATTTAGTTATTTTATTTATTTTCCTTATATTTATTTTTGATTTTGATTTTGGAAAGATGCCTCCCTTCACCACAATGGACTTTGACATGCTTCTACAGAAGATCGATGTTATAGAACAGAAGATATGCCGATTCGAACTGAATTATGATGTAAACGGCGCATATGGAAATGAAACAACCCTGCCTGCGACTCCAAACGGCGACCACCAGACCAGCAACTCACTGAACAAACAGATCCCTGATGAAAATGAGAATCCCTGGACCACTCTGGGTGCAAGACCAAAGGATCAACGAACCCCACGCCTAGACAAAGAAAACTGGCCGATACTACAGAGAGATGTCCCAGGACAAGTGAAACAGCAGCGGGCTGTTCCCACAACAAATGATAGGAGTAAACCTGCTGGAAATGCTGGAATTCCTTTATGAAACAGATTCGCTCCACTCCAAAATGTGACCCAGGAGAATCATGACAACATTCAGAGGTATGTCAACGACTTTCATTCTAAGGCATCAGAGAAAAGACATGCCACGGGGCCAAGGACCCTGATTTTATGCAGTGGGTCTGTATGTGGGACTAAACATTTCTGTAACAAGAAAAACACAGAGGTGTTAATTTATAACGACTCGAACTATGGCCCGGTGTCTGATTTATTAGACATCCTAATCTTGATCTTGAAAGACTGCCGACTTTGGAAAAACTCATAATACAAGCTGAAGCCCTGGGCGACGTCACCCGGATAAGAAAATCAGAAGTATTGAAAGAGGATTACATTCGTCTGTTGAACTTAGTTGATGGCAAAAGACGAGATTTTTTCCAGAATTCTGATGCTAAACAAATGGCTGGAAAAAACATGCAAACAAACAACTGTAACCTTCATAGACAACTTTAACATCTTTTGGGAGAGGAGACATATGTTCAACAGAGATGGTTTCTCTCTAAATAGGTCAGGTGCAAAACGGCTGCTTTCAAACATCTTCTATTCTGTGAACCATGCGCCATCAGCTTTGTTCCAAAACAAAGTACATCCAGTGCCAAAACAAATGATAAGCCCAGTACAGCCCGAACAAACCAAGATAAAGATGGCCAGAAAGATGACACAGAAAGAGGCTTCGTCAGAGCTACAGGATGATTCATCCCAGATTTCACCAGGACAAAGAGAGGACCAAGAACTTCCATCGTCACAAACACCGGTCCAGACTACACCCACCTCGCCTTCCTCTCCACAAAGCCCAGAGGTTTCTTTTCTGGATTTTTCTCATAACATGAACAAAGTCCTTAAGATTGGCCTACAGTTGACATCCTCTCCACATATTAATTCTGAAAGCCACAGTTCTATGACTAAATCAGCATCTTCCAAAGGACGCAGAGGTCCAGATCCTCCTCCTCTACATATCACAGAACATGCCTGTCCTGAAGCCCTTCGGATAAGTTCCTTGTGATACACACCGAGCTCTGGCTGCACGTTTATCAGACAAGACTGCTACCAGCATCAGCCTGGGCCTCCTGACGGAGAATATGGAATATCTGTTATGATACGTGGCAGAAATAAGAAAAGCCAAAGGAAAAAAAAGGGAAAAAAACCACCCAGAAATCAATGAATATAAAATTATTAAAACTACTTTCAATACATAAAACCCGTTTATGTTTTGTGTAGGTGGGTAGCTGCATAGATGGCTATATGGACGGATCTATAGATGAACAGACAGTAATTTGAATAACTGTCTATGGACACACAAAGCAAACAGTCAGCTCACCTGAATTCTGGGTTGTCATTTGAGCTAAAAAAAAACACAGAATTTATTGAATATAACATTTATATGTCTACTGTCACTACATAACAAATGTTGGATTTTTTGTGTAAACAGATAGATTTAACTTTGCGCTTACCGGCAACTATACTCAACAAAAATATAAATGCAGCACTTTTGGTTTTGCCCCCATTTTTTATGAGATGAACCCAAAAGATCTAAAACCATTTTCACATACACAATATCACCATTTCCCTCAAATATTGTTCACAAACCAGTCTAAATCTGTGATAGAGAGTGCTTCTCTTTTGCTGAGATAATCCATCCCACCTCACAGGTGTGCCATATCAAGATGCTGATTAGACACCATGATTAGTGCGCAGGTGTGCCTTAGACTGCCCACAATAAAAGGCCATTCTGAAAGGTGTCGTTTCATCACACAGCACAATGCCATAGATGTCGCAAGATTAGAGGGAGCGTGTAATTGGCATACTGACAGCAGCAATGTCAACCAGAGGTGTTGCTCGTGTAGAAGGGGTTTTGGATCTTTGAGTTCATCTACATCTCAAAGATCTAAAACTTTTGGATATTTGAGATGTAGATGAACTGTTCTACATCTATCTATCTGTCTGTCTGTCTGTCTGTCTGTCTGTCTGTCTGTCTGTCTGTCTGTCTGTCTGTCTGTCTGTCTGTCTGTCTGTCTGTCTGTCTGTCTATCTATCTATCTATCTATCTATCTATCTATCTATCTATCTATCTATCATAGGATAAGAAACAGAAAAGGTAAAAAAAGAAAAAAAAGTAAGAAAAAATTAGCACCGCAAGCGGTAATGATCGGCCCTCGCAGCCAAGCACCGCTCTGGCCTATGGGCCACCGCTAGGGTACGCGCACCTCCCGCCGCCAGCCACCGCAGAAGCTGTCACGCATTTTCCTCGCCCGTCCACCATGTCATACACACGTACGCGTTGGGCAGCGCTCCCCCACGACTCACAAAAAAATCTGGTGCAGATCGGTCGATGCACCGAGGAGACACAGCCATTGAATAAAAATAATGCATCTAGCCACTGGACAGGACTAAATCATTCGGCGGGCCAGATCTGGCCCGCAGGCCGTACGTTTGACACCCCTGGTTTAAACACTGGTATATTATTATTTCATGTGTTTAAGGGTTTCGTTTCTTGCATTAAGACAGCTTTTATGAAACTTTGACAGTTAAATTGGTGGATACACACCCAAAAGTAATAATGTAAAAGAAACACTTTAGCAATTGGAATATTGCTAAAGTAACAAGTTAGCAATATTCCACATGTGTATGTTGTGTACAAACTTTAGTAATTTCTAACAGACCACTAGGTGGTTCCTAAAGTCTGTAAAACCAGAATGGTAGGCAGATCCTTTAGCTATCATGCTCCTCTCCAGTGGAACCAACTCCCAGTTTTGGTCCGTGAAGCAGACACCCTGTCTACTTTTAAGACTAATCCTAAAACTTTCCTTTTTCCATCCATCCATCGTCTTCCACTTATCCGGGGTCGGGACGCGGTAAATAGCAGCTTCAGTAGGGAGGCCCAGACGTCCCTCTCCCCAGCCACTTGGGCCAGCTCCTCCGGGGGATTCCCAAGGCACTCCCAGGCCAGCCTAGAAACATAGTCTCTCCAGCGTGTCCTGGGTCTTCCCCTGGGCCTCCTCTCGGTGGGACGTGCCCGGAACATGTTGGATTTATTATAGTTATTCTACTTTTAATCTATATTCTAGTTATATTATGTTTCACTTATAATAACTAAGTGACTATGCAATCTTATATTTTACTAATAACATTCTTGACCATTTACAATATTATATTATACTTATTACTGAAGTGTTATTTCTCCTTGTATCAGAACACAAGCATGCGAGCAGTTGCAGGTTGCACCCAATTGTATCTTGCAGCTGCCTGTGGAAGATAAAGAAGTTACTCCCATAACAATGAATGCTGTTGTTGTGTATTGGTTCCCTGCCTAATGGATTTCAACTGGTTTGTTCCCCTTCCCTCAGCAGTTGAAATCCTGTGTAACTAGGGCGTTCCAATTTTCAATAAAAAGCCTGGCGAGCGGAGACTGCTTCAGAGTGGTTTGGAGGATTGTAACTGAGCAGTCTCCGAGCCCTCTCCTTGCAAGACAAATTTAACTGATTCTCTGTGTCTTCTTTGTGCAGGTTGCTGAATAAGATGTTTGGTGTTTAAACCTAACAGAACACCTCACCAGGGAGGCGTCCAGGAGGCATCCTGACCAGATGCCCGAGCCACCTCAACTGGCTCCTCTCGACGTGGAGGAGCAGCGGCTCTACTCTGAGTCCTCCCCAGATGACTGAGCTCCTCACCCTATCTCTAAGGGAGAGCCCAGACACACTACAGAGAAAACTCATTTCAGCCGCTTGTATCAGGGATCTCGTTCTTTCGGTCACGACTCAAAGCTCGTGACCATAGATGAGGGTAGGAACGTAGATCGACCGGTAAATCGAGAGCTTTGCCTTTTGGCTCAGCTCTCTCTTCACCACAATGGACCGGTACAGCACCCACTTCACAGCAGACACTGCACCAATCCGCCTGTCGACCTCTCGCTCCATCTTCCCCTCATTCGTGAACAAGATCCCAAAATACTTGAACTCCTCCACTAGAAGCTGGCTCTTGAGACCTTCCTTTTTGACAAAGCTTATAGTTAGAGTGGCTCATGTTACCCTGAGCTACCTTTATAGTTATGCTGCTATAGGCTTAGGTTACAGGAGGACATCAGGGCCTATATTTCTCACTCTACCTAGTTCTACTGTTCTCCAGTCTACTGTTCTCCAGTTTTGCATCACTGTTGTCATTACAGATTTTAACTTTTTGTTCTCTCTCTTTTTTCCTAATAGTAAGTACACCTGGTCTGGTGTTCTGTTAACTGTGACATCATCCAGGGAAGACAGATCACCCGCTATTACCATCTAACGTAGAACAGTTTATATATATATATATATAGACCACTAAGAATGTAAATGAGACATCATATGCCCATTCCTATTTCCTTTTTTTTTTGTATTTTTTTTTGGTATTCTTTCTGATCCATTGTATATATGAAGATTCACTGTATATAATTGAATGCACCTTCCCTACTCTGCACCTTCTTGTATGTGCCGATGTGACGAGTGAATTTCTCCATTGTGAGATCAATAAAGACTATCTTATCTTATCTTATCTTATCAGATTACTGGATCAATGTGTGCTTTTGTGCTTTTTGTCTGTGTTGTTGTGTCTCTGCTCTGTCTTCTGTAACCCCCAGTCGATGGAGGCAGATGACCGTTCATACTGAGCCCGGTTCTGCTGGAGGTTTTTCCTTCCTGTTAATGGGGAGTTTTTTTTCCCGCTGTCGCTTCATGCTTGCTCAGTATGAGGGATTGCTGCAAAGCCATGGACAATGCAGACGACTCTCCCTGTGGCTCTACGCTTCTTCAGGAGAGAATGCTACTTGTCAAGACTTTGATGCAATGAACTGGTTCCCTTATATAGGATTTTTTTGACCAATGTGTATAATCTGACCCAATCTGTACAATCTGATTGATTTTGACTTTGTAAAGCGCCTTGAGATGACATGTTTCATGAATTGTCGATATATAAATAACATTGAATTGCATTATCTCTTTAGACCAAGTAAACTATCACATTTTATGAGACAGTTATCTCATTTGAAAAATTTAATCATCATCAACGTTATTACTCTTAGCAAGTTAAAGCTCCATAAAAATTTTAGACCAGGTTTTAGTTCCACTCTTTTATTATGCACATCTAGGCTACCTATAAATATAAAGTATGGCATGCCAAAAAACATTTTCAACAAAAGGCAATTTTAGTAATTGCCTTGCAATTTTATATCTAAGCATTAAAAATTATAATATTTCACCAATTTTCACAGCAAGATGGAAATAACGACTATCCAACATTTTAAGATTTTGTAAAAACTTTTTTCCTTTTTTACATACCTTTTGAAATTAATACTTGTTTCTACTTCACCAAAATTATACTTCAAGAAAACTATTGTGTTGTCCTGGGGCCATATGCAGCTAGACAGCTAGGACACAAGTTCCCCACACAAAGCTTCCTTTTCTTGTGTTCTCTGAATAACCTTTATTCACAAATCTGGCTTTAAACATTCTTTTTGTAAAAAGACGAATATTTTCCAAGGCAGAAGCGTGTAGAACAAATTCAACTTCAACATTAGCAGTTTCCCTAGCTTCATCGCTGAAAAGCAGCTTTTACCAGAGCAAAATACGTCAAAGATCTTTTTTTTAAGGTGAGAGCACTCACTATCTCACGTAATTCACATAGAGATCAAGCAAAGTTGTGATGTCTCACTCTGATTAAATATGAACCCAAAACGTTTCTAACTGTTTTTAGCATGGATTTCCTCTGACTAATAATTAATTAATTTTCTTATTTATGTAATGTATTCACGACATGAATTCCTTGCTGTCTTAACAAAAGGCAGAACAACTATAACGTTACTTTCTACAATTATTACAGGCTCTGCTGAGATGTCAAATTCTGGAGAGTGCTTAGACACCCTGACACACTAATATGGATTAACTTCATGTGCACTCGTGAACTTGTTTTAGTTGATTTAGTTTTCTTGATGTACTGTAGAGCGTGATGAGGTCTGTTGTGGTATTGTGTGCACTGGATTGAGGGGACAGTTGGTGTTGTCTGTCAAACCCAATCTTCTTAAGCTGCAAATTCAGTATAGTTACAAGATTTCTTGCAACCTCTCATATGGAACTAGTCTAAAAAATAAATTATGCATTTATTGTAAATATAAAATACTTAAAAACAAGATAAACATAGAGTATACAAATGTTTACACATAATTATAAACATTGTTTTGCTTTGAATCAAGCTCCAGAAAAGTATTTTACAATTCTTTTTAAATCTTTATTGTGCTCCGCTCCGGCCTATAGACCCCTTGCAACCACGTGACTCCGTTACCCAGAACCCCTTGCGTGGCGGCCATATTGGTTGGCAGCCACCCTTACCAACATGCAATCCAAGCCTTATGTGGATGAGTTACAGCCTTCTGATAAGGCATTTTACTATGCTAAATGTACAAGGATCGGTAATGCGGACCCTTTGGCTCTTCCTGATATGGATTTTTCTAGCAATCCCGATGATTGGCCATTTGCTATGCGGATCTGGTGAACTACCTT
The DNA here is from genome assembly GCF_011125445.2 of Fundulus heteroclitus. Classification (NCBI taxonomy): domain Eukaryota; kingdom Metazoa; phylum Chordata; class Actinopteri; order Cyprinodontiformes; family Fundulidae; genus Fundulus; species Fundulus heteroclitus. Next base: position 129,181 of record NW_023396669.1, on the reverse strand, counting down.
GTGTTGTCACCCACCCCAACGTACAGTGGCGATCAGATGAAGGCGTACAAGAGTTTGGAAGCGCACAAACAGTTCACTGCCGGACGGATACGTGAACTGTCTGTTTGTTACCTGAATGATGTAGCAGTTGTCCATGAAAGGGTGAGTTTAATATTGTTCAGTCGGCCGTCGTGAGGTTTTCGTGAGCGCATCCTGCTGTTCAAGCAGAGCTACGAGGGGGCGACCTCCGCTCCTCTCCGTCCCCGGCCCGGGACCCGCGGGGCCCGAACGTCGGTCGGCTCGCGGAGGGGTTGGGGAGGGCAAGCGCTCCGGTCCGCGCGACGCGCTGGCCGCCTGTTTCGGCACGCCTCCGCTCGCGGGGCGGGCCGGGCGACCTGCCGTGCCGCGCGGCCGCCGGTGCGGTGCGTGACCTGGGCTCAACCCCCTGCTCTGGTTCCCTGCTCACCCACCGTCGCTCCCCTGCCTCTGCCACCACAGCGAGCAGTCCCAGAGGGGGCATGACGTACAGTGTGTACAGTCCGGTCGCGTCCGAGCGTCGCGCCGCACAGATCGTGAGCGGTGAACTTTTTAAACCCCGCGGTTCCGTTGTTAGCACACTGCCAGTCTATTATGGTAGGCAACCTATAGAACGCCTTTTGTTCCCTCCCAGCACGATTCTCGCAACCAACAATGCAACAGGTTTACACCATATTGAACAATCGCTCCGCCGGCCATGCGAGTAAAAAGCTAACTGTGCCAGTGCAGTGGTGGGCTGTCACGCTAGCGTGCCCACCAAGATGGAGGCGCGCACCCCCGATCACGTGACTGTGACGTCAGATGCAAGGGGTCTATTGGCCACCGCAGGGGTTCGCGCACCGCCGGCCGCCAGCCACGGCAGAAGCTGTCACGCATTTTCCCCGCCTGTCCACCGGGGAATACACACGAAGGCATTGAGCAGCGCTACCCCACGACTCGCAAAAAATCTGGTGCAGATCAGTTGATGTAGCGATGCATTTGGCCACCGGAGGCAGTGGCGACCCACCAGCTTAAAATCTTAGACTTAGACTTAGACTTAGACTTTCTTTATTGTAATTTTGTATGCACAGAGTGCATACAGAACGAAATTTCGTTTTTACACAGCTCAGAAAGATTGCAGTAACTCTACAGGATACCTTGCAGTGAATTACAGTACAGGATAAAAAGTGCAGTGATAAATCGCAGTCAGTTACAGGATAAGTTTCAATTGACTTCCGGATAAAGTGCAGCAGTGAACAGTAGGCAGTTGAAATGTGAACAATGTAAAACAAATGTAAACAAATATGCAGTAAGGTGCATCAGTGATTTACCAGTTGACAGTTGTGCAGCAAGGTGCAGCAGTGATTTAAAAGTAGACAGTTGCATTGTAAACAGTTTTGCAGTACGTTTCCGGATAAGGTGCAGCAGCGATTTTGCAGGATACGATACAAATGTGCAAATGTGCAAATCAGCGAGTCGAGTGTGGTACACAGTCCGTTTTTATACTTCAGCAGTTCAACAGTCTGATGGCAGCAGGGAAAAAGCTTTTGCAGAACCTAGTGGACCTGCAGCGGATGCTGCGGAACCTCTTTCCAGAGGGCAGCAGGGAGAATAGTCCATGGTGGGGGTGTGAGGGGTCCCTGATGATGTTTCGGGCTCGAGACACACAGCGCTGCGATGAAATGTCTTTAATGGAGGGAAGAGGAGCCCCGATGATCCCTTCTGCTGTCCTCACCACTCTCCTCACGTTCTTCCAGTCGGAGGCACTGCAGCCTCCACACCACACAGAGAGACAGCTGGTCAGAATACTCTCTATGGTGCTTCTGTAGAAGGTCTTGAGGATGGGCGGGGGCAGGTGGGCTCTCCTCATCCTCCTCAGGAAGTATAATCGCTTCTGTGCCCTCTTCACCAGTGACATGGTGTTCACAGTCCAGGTGAGGTTGTCCGTGATGTTCACCCCCAGGAACTTGGTGCTGCTGACCACCTCCACAGCTGTTGATGAGCAGTGGAGCGTGGTGAGGCCGGTTTTTCCTGAAGTCGACGATGATCTCCTTCGTCTTCTCCACGTTCAGGATCAGGCTGTTGTCTCTGCACCAGCCCACCAGCTGCTCCACCTCCTCTCTGTAGTCCTGGTCGTTGTCGTCTCTGATCAGGCCCACCACCGTTGTGTCGTCTGCAAACTTCACGATGTGATTGGTGGTGAACCTGGGGACGCAGTCGTGTGTCATCAAAGTGAACAGCAGGGGGCTTAGGACGCAGCCCTGAGGGGAGCCCGTGCTGAGGGTGATGACATCAGAGGTGTTCTGTCCGACCCGGACCGACTGAGGTCTGTTGGTCTGTTGATCTATGTATTGACATCTTAAAAATGGTCTTATAGCTTAAAAGATCATCCTGTTTTGGTTGATTTTGTAGCCGAATAGAAGAGATGTTCTCAAAGCATTAAATAAGCCTTTTGACTTTTAAAAATGTTTTTTTTAAGTTATTTTTTATTAAATTTGTCAATATCTTACGGAAATCTGGACATATGGCAGCGGCGTTTCAGGTGACTTCGCCATGCCACCACGCTGCCCCGCTCCATCAAATCCAGTTGATTTTGTAGCCGAATAGAAGATATGTTCTCAAAGTATTAAATAAGCCTTTTGACTTTTAAAAATGTTGTCATTTTATGGTAATTTCAAGTTACTTTTCATTAAATATGTCAATATCCTATAGAAGTCTGGACATATGGCAGCGGCGTTTCAGGTGACTTCGCCACGCCACCACGCCGCACTGCTACATGGAATCCAGTTGGGCCTGGAATCCACAACACACCAACATGTCTTCTGTCTGTGGACATAGTTTCATGTTGATTAGCTCAGAGGGGTAACATAGCGACTGTTAACAATAAAACATGACACTTCCTGTTGTCAGGGGGCGTGGCCTAAGCAATGTCATCATTTGACCATTGGATATTGTAGGAGACCTAGTGGTGATCAACTACTGAAAGTTTGGTGGCTCTGTGAGTTTTTGTGTTTGAAATATAACAGTTTTGTGTTTCATGGCGAGTAGGTGAACTTTGACCCCTGCCAACGCCCCTTCACCATGCTCAAAAACTCACCGTTTTGATAACTTTTGATTGGCCATGCCTTATGATCAGACTGCCCGAGTTTCAAGCCGATCGCTCGATATCACTGGGAGGAGTTCGATCTTATACCACTGCTGTAACTGTCAAAATTGAGGTCAAAATCAGACTTTCAGTCTAAAATGGCCAACTTCCTGTGATACTTGCACTATGACATTAATTGTAAATTCTGAGCGTCTTGTTGAGCTCTACAACTATAACAAATCTCATGTCTCTACGACGAAGTAAGTGAATAGCAAAGGGTCCTTTGAAAATTTATAGCTGGCGCCGTTGAGGCATTTTTCTTTAGATTTTTGTGTCGACCTTAAAATACAAAATTTTTAAACAGTCACCAAGCATCTGCAAAGTTTGGTGAGTTTTTGAAAATGAGAAAGCCCCCACAAAGGCTCCTCTTTAGGGTGGCAGATTAATAATAATAATAATTTACAATACAGATACAATAGTCCTTCGCAGCGCTTAGCTGCTCGGGCCTAAAAAAAAAGAGAAAAGCCAAAGGAAAACAAACAGGAATAATCAATCGTACTTAAAAGTCATAAACTGTCAGATGCAACCTGCCACAGAGACACTATCAACCACCAAGTCATGTAAACTGGGTTTACTAAACATTAGATCTCTGTCAGGAAAATCCCTCTTAATTAATTACTTCATTATTGACATCAATCTTGATGTAATGTTTTTAACAGAAACATGGCTGCATGAATTTAGTGAAGCAGCTATACTGATGGAGTCGACACCTCCAAACTATAATTTCCTTTGTGAGAGCAGACAGCAAAGGAAAGGTGGAGGAGTAGCAACATTGTTTATTAATTCACTGAAGTGTAAAAATGTGTTTTTAGGAAAATTCGACTCTTTTGAACATTTGGCTCTCCAGGTAAAGAGCCCGGTACGAACTATGTTTCTGAATGTTTACAGGCCTCCTAAGTCCACATCAAACTTTTTTAATGATTTTAGTGACCTGCTGTCAGTGATATGTGTTGATTATGACTGTTTAATTATTGTGGGAGACTTCAACTTTCACGTTGACAACCCTGAAGACAGAAGTGCAAAAGAACTGTGTGACACACTTAGAAACTTTGGTTTAACTCAACATGTTAAACAGCCAACACACAAACAAGGACATATTTTAGACGTGATCATCACTAAAGGTCTAAAAATTTCTAAGGTCAATGTAACTGATGTTGCCCTATCTGATCACTTTTCTGTTACCTTTGAAAGCATCATTTCCAGTGACTCATTTAGCCAAAGGGATATCGTAAGAAAAGGCACCCTTAAGGACAATGCCACGGAAACGTTTATTCAAGCTTACTCTGCTACTTCAACCTTGGGCTGCAACTCAGTAGATGAGCTAGTAGATAACTTTCAGTCTAAAGTCTCAGACATCATTAACTGCATTGCTCCAGTTAAAGTGAAAGTTGTTTCTGGGAAGAATAAATCTCCTTGGAGAAATGCTCCAGCAGTTAGGGGTGAAAAAGGGAATGTTGAAAAGCTGAACACAGGTGGAGAAAGAGCAGACTCCAGGTTCACTATGACATCTATAAAGAGAGACTTTACAGATATAACTTACAACTGAAAAATGCAAGAGAATCTTTCTTCTCAGAGATCATCAAGAAAAACATTAATAATGCTCGTGTCTTATTTTCCACAAATGACAGGCTAACAAATCCTCCTGTGTCAGTGGCTTCCGAACTCCACTCCACCAGGGCCTGCAATGAATTTGCTAACTTCTTTACTGAGAAAATCCTAAAAATTTGAGGATCAGTCTGTACATCCACACCAGCTCTAGAACCAAAGCCGTATTCAGCAGGGACTTATCCTGACAAAATGTCCCAATTCAGCCAAATAAACTCCAAAAGCTTAGAGGGGATCATTCAGCAGCTAAGTTCCTCCTCCTGCTGTCTTGATGTTCTACCCACAGTTTTCCTTAAGAAAGTTTTGCCTGTCATAGCATCTGATTTGACTCAGATAATAAACACGTCCCTTCTGTCAGGTGTTTCCCCCCAGTCCCTAAAAACAGCAATTATCAAACCACTGTTAAAAAAGAACAATTTAGACAAACTACCACTCCAGAACTACAGGCCCATCTCAAACCTCCCTTTTATCAGTAAGATTATTGAAAAAGCTGTGTTTCAACAATTAAACACCTTCTTAACAACGACCAGCCGCTTTGACGTTTTCCAGTCTGGCTTCCGTGCTCACCACAGTACAGAGACCACCCTTATCAAGGTGATTAATGACATCCATATAAATACTGACTGTGGAAGAACCACCGTGCTGGTTCTATTGGACCTCAGTGCAGCCTTTGATACTGTCTATCACTCCATTCTGTTAGAGCGCCTGGAGAACTGGGTCGGCCTCTCTGGTACAGCTCTCCACTGGTTTAAATCCTACTTAAAGGACAGGGACTTTTTGTATCAGTAGGTAACTTTACGTCAGAGATGACAAAAATCACATGTGGGGTTCCCCAAGGGTCAATCCAGGGTCCCCTCCTTTTCAATATCTACATGCTCCCTCTAGCTCAGATAATAAAAAACAACAACATCAGCTACCATAACTATGCAGACGACACACAGCTCTACATCACCATGTCACCAGGTGACTATGGACCAGTTCAAGCACTGAGGAAATGCTTAGAAGAAATCAATACGTGGATGTGCCAAAATTTTCTTCAGTTGAATAAAAACAAAAAAGAAGTAATAATTTTTGGACCAATAGAGGAAAGATCAAAAGTTAGCACACAGCTTCAGTCGCTTCAGCTAAAAAACACTAATCAGGCCAGAAATCTGTGAGTAGTAATGGACTCAGACCTGAACCTCCAAAAGCATCTAAAGACAGTTACAAGGTCGGCTTTCTATCACCAGAAGAACATTTCTTGGATTAAAGGACTGATGTCTCAGCAGGATCTGGAAAAACTAATCCATGCGTTTATTTTTAGTCGAATAGATTACTGCAACGGTGTTTTTACAGGTCTGCCAAAAAAGTGGATCAGACAGCTGCAGCTGATCCAGAACGCTGCCGCCCGCGTCCTCACTAAGACTAAGAAAGTAGAGCACATCACCCCAGTTCTAAAGTCCTTACACTGGCTCCCTGTATCTCAGAGAATACACTTTAAAATACTGCTGTTAGTCAATAAATCCCTAAATGGCTTAGCACCTAAATACATTAAAGACTTGTTATCGGTGTATCAACCCTCCAGACCACTCAGGTCTTCTGGCTCCAGCCTGCTCTGCATACCTAGAACCAGAACTAAACAAGGAGAAGCAGCATTTAGTTCCTATGCTCCACTTATCTGGAACAAACTTCCAGAAAATTGTAAAGGTGCGGAAAGCCTGAGTTCCTTTAAATCAAGATTAAAAACACATTTGTTTAAAATTGCCTTCAACTGTCCTAGTTAACTGAATCACCACTTTTTTGTTCTTTTTTTCTATCTACATTTTATTCCAACTTGCTTTTATTCTGTTTTATTTTGATATATTTTAATCATGTAAAGCACTTTTCATTGTCTTTGTACTGAATTGTGCTATATAAATAAATTTGCCTTGCCATTTGCCTTTAATTCTGAAGAATAATACATTTTATCAACAAAAACCGAATCTGTTTTTAAAACTAAATATTCTGTGCCAGGCAGGAATTCTGAAGACTGCTGGAAACATGGAAAAGCAAAGACTGTATACTATTAAAAAGTCAGATTCTTAGCCACAGCTGCCTTAAAAAGAAAAGGTGAGGGTTTCCCTTTTACCAATATTTCGTTGCTATTATTGTTTTAATTTTTTGTCAACCCTTCGAGGCAGTTCAGGTATAAATAGCAGGTGTAATTTTACATAATATACAGTATAAGAACACTAGATTCCACCTAACCAACTACTTTTGTTTAGACTTTTGCTTAGTTATAATAGCATGATTCGGGTTCCACAAAATAATAGTACTATTTATTTGACTATTTTTACTTCTAGAGTTAGGATAAAGACAAATAAAACCGAGGAACACCATTTACATTGGTTTTATTGTACATAGATTTCCACATTGTCCATTAGTAAATTAGTACAAACCAGGGGCGGAGCTTGACATTCTCATCATCAAGGGCTTAGCCCATAAAATATTACGTCATTACAAGGGTAATTTGGTACACCAAAAAAGTTAGAAATGATTTAATCTGTTGATGTGGTCGCAAAATTAATTTAATATAGGCCTTTACATATCTTAAAGTTTAATCTGCTGTTCTTTAATAGTCGTACTAGTATATACCAATAGTATATTAATATGTTCTCATTTGAATGAAGAAATGGACAACCACTCGTGTAACAATTCAGTTTTTGTGTCACCAATCTTACTCAAAGTACAGTACTGGGTCCTCCATGCCACTTATGTATTAAGATTTATTGCACATTTAAACATTGACAACTCACTATTGTTAGGGAAATAATTAGTTGTCTGAGAGGATGTAGGTAAGGAGAAGCTGTTATCTACACTTCAGATATATAATGTAAGATAAATTACATGAAATGGGCTAAAGAGGGCAACTACAACCCAGATGTACATTTGTTGAAATTTGAATTTAATATTTAAATGCTGTCAGTGTCAGTGACACTTCTACTTCCATTGCAGAGTAAATACATGAAATTTATTTGCAGTCCCTTGAATGTATAATTTTGGTGTGTCACAGTACGCATGCGTGAAAAGCAGCATGCTGCAGTTACATCGCTCTGTTTTGCTTTTTAACTTTCTTACTTTTGTCTTTTTTTTATTGCTCTTGTTTTTTCACAGTAACTCTGTGAAGCATTGTCCTCTCTAGCGAGGTCGTTCTCATAGAGTTTTCGTGCTTTTTCGTGTTGTTTTTATCATGCCGCGCTCATCGGGCGGGACACGCTGCCTTTGTTTACTCCGGAGAACAGCTGATCTAGTTCTAATGCCGACCGACGTGGTAGCCAGACCAGCTGAAATATCACCCGAACTCTGGAGAAAAACACGCCAAGGTTGCAGAGGAGGAAAGCAACATCGGGGGATGAAAGGAGGGTCGAGACAGGACGGGCTTATTGAAAGGAGAAGATTTAAGCAGTGTCTCCCCTCTGATGTTATGGGAAATGTGTGGTCCCTTAGCAACAAGATGGACGAGTTAACGGCGCTAACGCGGAGCCAACCGGAGTACCGGGAGCGCAGTCTGATGTGTTTCACCGAGACATGGCTGCACAAGGACATTACGGACCAGATTGTCTCCGTGGATGTCTTTCACACCATCCGGGCCAAACGGGACACTAAGAGCGGTAAGCGGAAAGGAGGGGGGCTTGTCATTCTAGTAAACAGCAGATGGTGTTACCTGGGTCACATCACCATTAATGAACAGCTCTGTAGCCCCGATGTTGAATTGCTAGCTGTTGGACTCCGTCCCTACATGCTACCTAGAGAGATCCCACATGTTATTGCTGCTGTCCTGTACATCCCTCCCTCTGCAAACCCAACATCTGCCTGCAACATCATACATACCACCATCTCCAAACTACAGACCCAACATCCTAATGCCCTCATCATCATGTTGGGAGACTTCAACCATGTCACCATGAACAAAGTTCTGCCTTCCTTCAAACAGTATGTGAGGTGCCCTACCAGAGAGGAGAGGACCCTGGACCTGATGTATGCTAACATTAAAGATGCACACATCTCCACTTCTCTCCCCCCTCTGAGCAGGTCAGATCAGAACCTGGTTCACCTTAAACCCTGTTATGTGCCTCTGGTGAAGAGGAAGCCTACGACCACAAGGACTGTGAGGAGGTGGTCGGAGGAGGCTTAAGAAGCACTGCAGGCCTGCTTTGAGGTGACTGACTGGTCCGCACTCTGTGAGCCCCACAGGGAGGACATCGATGGGCTCACAGAGTGCATCACGGACTATATCAACTTCTGTGTGGACTGCAATGTTCCAGCTCAGACTGTCACCTGTTACGCTAAAAATAAACCAACAATAAAGCCATCCTGAATGAGAAGAAGAGGGCATTCAGAGGTGGCAACCGTGAGGAGGTGATGAGAGTGCAGGGGGTACTCAAAAGTAAAACAAGGAGGCTAAAGGAGGAGAAAGCTGGAGAATAAACTCCAGACCAACAACTTGAGGGATGTGTGGAGTGGGATGAGAGCCATCACGGGGTTCCAGAAGTCCACTGGCATGGGGTTGGAAAGTGGCGTGGACCGGGCCAATGACCTGAACCTATTTTTCAGTAGGTTTGATACTGCGGCCCATCTCTGCTGCTGGCTTCCCTACAACGACCACTCCACCTCCCCCCACTCCTCCCCCTTACAGACCCCCTGTCTGGTCCTCACCACCTCAATCCACATCCACCAACTCCACCCTTCCCCCCTGCTTCACATCATGTCCTCCACAACCTGAGGACCTCACCCCTCGCCCTAGTGTTACCTCTACAGTGTCCTTCACTCCTGACCTGGTGAGAAGACAGCTAACCAGACTGCATTCCGACAAAGCTGCTGGCCCCGATGGTGTATTCCCCAGGGTGCTCAAAGCTTGTGCCTACCAGCTGTGTGGAGTACTTAGCCTAGTCTTCAGTCTGAGCCTGCACCTCCAGAGTGTCCCCGTGCTGTGGGAAACATTCCTGTGCCAAAGACGCCGCATCCTAGCGGCCCTCAGGACTACAGACGTCCCACATCACGAAGACCTTCGAGAGGCTAGTCCTGGAGCAGCTGAGGCCCATGGTCAGGCCCCTCACCGATCCACTACAGTTTGCCTACCAGCCCTGCCTGGGAGTTGAGGACAGCATCATCTTCCTGCTGAACAGAGTCTACACTCATCTGGACAAGCCAGCGAGCACTGTGAGAATCATGTTCTTTGATTTCTCCAGTGCCTTCAACACCATCTGTCCGGCTCTACTGGGTGAGAAGATGACAATGCTGGTGGAAGCCCCCATCGTATCCTGGATTGTTGATTACCTGACAGGCAGACCACAGTATGTACGCCTACAGTACTGTGTGTCTGACAGGGTGGTCAGCAACACTGGAGCCCCTCAGGGGACTGTCCTCTCCCCCTTCCTCTTCACCCTTTTCACCTCAGACTTCAACTACTGCACTGAGTCCTGCTACCTTCAGAAGTTTTCTGATGACTCAGCAATAGTTGGCTGCATTGAAAATGGTGATGAGAGTGAATACAGGACTGTGGTGGGCAACTTTGTCACTTGGAGTGAGCTGAACCATCTGCAACTCAACGTGACAAAGACTAAGGAGCTAATAGTGGATCTGAGGAGGACAAAAACACCTGTGACCCCTGTTTCCACCCAGGGGGTCCCTGTAGACACTGTGGAAGAGTATAAGTACCTGGGAGTGTACATTAACAATAAGCTGGACTGGACTAGAAACACCGAGGCGGTCTACAAAAAGGGCCAAAGCCGATTCCTTTTCCTGAGGAGGCTGAGGTCCATTAACATCTGCCGGACGATGCTAAGGATGTTTTATGAGTCTGTTGTTGCCAGTACGATCTTCTTTGCTGTCTCATGCTGGGGCAGTGGGCTGAGAGCTGCTGACAACAACAGTCTAAACAAACTGATCGGGAGGGCCGGTGATGTGGTGAGGGAGGAGCTGGACACTCTGACGACCGTGGCAGAGAGGAGGATGCTGTCCAGGCTCCAGTCAGTCTTGGACAATGTCTCACACCCTCTCCATGACACACTGGCCCAGCAGAGAAGCTCCTTCAGCAGAAGACTCCTCTCACCCAGATGCACCACAGAGCGCCACAGGAAATCATTCCTGCCTGTGGTCATCAATCTTTACAACGCCTCCCTCAATGATTCAGACACCCCCCTCTGTAACTGACATTTATGCATTCTTTGCACTGTTCTTGCACAAGTCACTATCACTTATTTGGATCTATAGTTTTATATATATATATAATATATTATATATACTAGTAGAGTATATATATATATATATATGCTATATATCTATATATGTACATATATATATCTATATGTATATTCTATGTATATATCTATGTATATATATCTATATATATCTGTATATATATATATATATTATATATATCTATATATATATCTATATATATCTATGTGTGTCTATATCTCTGTCTCTCTCTCTCTCTATCTATCTCTCTCTATCTATCTCTCCTGTGTCTCTCTATATGTCTCTCTCTCTCTCTCTATATCTATATATATCTCTATGTGTGTATATATATATGTATATATATATATATATATATTAGGGCTGGGCAACGATTAAAATATTTAATCGCGATTAATCGCCCTGATTAATCGCGATTAATCGCGATTAATTAATCGCGATTAATCGCGATTAATCGCATTGTATTTACAAACTCCAAGAATTAATTCAAAAGTAGTGTAAAGAGCACTTTTATTTTAATGTTCTGCTGCCATATGAACAAAAGTGTTGTAACATTTGTAGCACTTATCAGTAACACATATTTAGTGTAAAGCTCAACTTAAACATGTAAAACAAAAAATAGCAATAATAATAAATTAAAGCTTATTGCCACTGACAGGGAATTCTCTTTATGGGGCAAAAAATCTACCAAAAACAGGCAATTTCTGAGGTAACAGCAGGGAGCAGCATTACCATTTTATGTTCAATACCAAAGTTTAACAGTGGTTACAACTAACTTCTTTCTGTCATATTCCATGCTGGAAGAACTTTAAACTGAAATGCTTGCTAACTCGATATGCTTGCGTTGCTTGCATTTATTTGACGTTAACACGCATTTTTTTGTTGTTGCTTTCTCGCGTGTATATAGTGAATGGCAGGGAAAAACAGGCAAAAACACATGGATACTTTGAAACGAGAAGCGACTTCACCGACGGCGTCGATGCAGACCCCGCTCCGCTCCGCTCCGCACAAAACTTGTTCCGTTCACCAACTCACCGCCTCGCCTCGCCTGCGGGAAACACCACCTTCCGCATGTTGGCTTTGTTTTTTTCCGGCCAGCACCTTTCTTCCTCTTTGAATCCGAGGCTGGGCTGACAGCGAGGTTATTGGCGCATTATCGCCACCTACTGTTCTGATTCAAACCCCTACACCGCAGCAACAGACCTTCACAAAATAAAAGCATGAGCAACATGCGTTAACGCGCGTTAAAGAAAATATCGCCGTTAATAGTCTAATGAGTTAACGCGAAATTAACGCGTTAACTTGCCCAGCCCTAATATATATATATATATATATGTGTATATGTATGTATGTATATATATATATATATATATATATGTATATATATATATATATACACACACACACACACACAGGGGTTGGACAATGAAACTGAAACACCTCTCATTTTATTGTGGGAGGTTTCATGGCTAAATTGGACCAGCCTGGTGGCCAATCTTCATTATTTGCACATTGAACCAATAAGAGCAGAGTGTGAAGGTCCAATTAGCAGGGTAAGAGCACAGTTTTGCTCAAAATATTGCAATGCACACAACATTATGGGTGACATACCAGAGTATAAAGGACAAATTGTTGGTGCACGTCTTGCTGGCGCATCTGTGACCAAGACAGCAAGTCTTTGTGATGTATCAAGAGCCACGGCATCCAGGGTAATGTCAGCATACCACCAAGAAGGACGAACCACATCCAACAGGATTAACTGCGAACGCAAGAGGAAGCTGTCTGAAAGGGATGTTCGGGTGCTAACCCGGATTGTATCCAAAAAACATAAAACCACGGCTCCCCAAATCACGGCAGAATTAAATGTGCACCTCAACTCTCCTGTTTTCACCAAAACTGTCCGTCGGGAGCTCCACAGGGTCAATATCCACGGCCGGGCTGCTATAGCCAAACCTTTGGTCACTCGTGCCAATGCCAAGCGTCGGTTTTAATGGTGCAAGGAGCGCAAATCTTGGGCTGTGGACAATTTGAAACATGTATTTTTCCCTGATGAGTCCACCGTTACTGTTTTCCCCACATCCAGGAGAGTTACGGTGTGGAGAAGCCCCAAAGTAGCGTATCACCCAGACTGTTGCATGCCCAGAGTGAAGCATGGGGGTGTATCAGTGATGGTTTGGGCTGCCATATCATGGCATTCCCTTGGCCCCATACAACACTTTGGGGTTTTTTTGAGGAGCGAGTCAGGAAACATTTTCCTCCACCAGCATCAAGTCGTGACCTGGCCACTATCCTGCAAGAAGAATGGCTTAAAATCCCTCTGCACCACTTTGCAGGACTGTATATGTCATTCCCAAGAAGCAAGTTACACGGTATGGGCCGCAAGGAGACCCTACCCCATACTAATAACATTATATGTTGTGCTCAGTGTCATTGTCCAACCCCTGGTATATATATACATAAAATAGTATATTATATATATATATATAGATATATATCTAGATATATATATAGAGAGAGAGAGATATATCGATATAGATATATATACAGGTAGTATGATAGATAGATATATAGATAGATATATACATGGTCTAATATCGAATATATATTAATATATATACCATGTATATATATATTATATATACTATATATATAGTATACATGTATATATATATATATATATATATATATATATATATATATATATATATATATAATATATATATGTATATATATTGACTTATATATGCATATATTTATATTACTTTGTGTGGAATGTTGTAAATATATATATAAATATGTTTGTATATCTGGAGCATGTAACAAAAGTAATTTCTCTCTGGGATTATTAGAGTATGTCTAATTCTGATTCTGGTTTTATGGTGCAGAGTATCTTAGATAAAAAAAAAAAGGGTGGGTTTCTCTCTGCGCATTTCTATATCTTCAAAAGAAAATACAGGATAGACAACAGACATATTGTGACTATATTTGGTTTGATAGACACATATTTACCATTTGTCTCTGTTGCTGTTAGTTCAAATGGAAAAAAGGTCCCAATTAGACAGTCATCAGATCCTTTGATGCTTTAAACATTAACAAACAGCATCTACTGTAGTGTGTGTCATGGTTATAAACGTTGTTTAAATGTAGCAAGAAATACTGCTTTTCTCTTTAGACAGACGAAATGCGCCCTGACGCTCAAGTTAAGCATCAAAAACTAGGAGCATGCATATTGCGTATAACCAATGACGTCAGACCAGGAAAGGTTTGTTTGTAGGTGTTCCTACCAGAGTTCAAATCAAACCTACCCCTTTGCATCTTTGTTTCACAATTAGACCATGATTGGACCACAGATATTTTTAGTTGCTAAAAAAAGCAGAGTGCAGCTATTCTTGCTATATAGATCTATTTCAATTGGAACATTTTATATCTGCAAGACTGCAACTATATTCTTTCCTGCACATGTGGCGTCTGTGTCTGAAGCGCTTCAGCTGTTCTAATGAATTGTTTCTAAACATAAGCTCAGTAGATGCATTCGTGGATTCAGAATGCCTGTCTGAAAAGTTAAATCTGAACTGTATGCTTTTTTCCTAATAAGGAAACTATTTCTCTTAATCTGAGTTTTAAAAAAGACAAAGTTCAGTATGCAAATTCATAAAGGAAATGTGTAGGGATTTATTAACTTATTAATAATTTGCTTGACAGAGGCATGGACTGGTTATGAGACCGCCATAATATATGGCAGGCTTATGTCTTATATGAGACTACATATCTAATGGCACATATATATATTATATATATATCTATATCTATCTATCTATCTATCTATCTATCTATCTATCTATCTATAGATATATCTATATCTATAGATAGATAGATAGATAGATAGATAGATAGATAGATAGATAGATAGATAGATAGATAGATAGATAGATAGATAGATAGATAGATAGATAGATAGATAGATAGATAGATAGATGGACGGACGGACGGACGGACGGACGGACGGACGGACGGACGGACGGACGGACGGACGGACGGATGGATGGATGGATAGATTGATAGATAGATAGATAGATAGATAGATAGGCAAGGCAAATTTATTTATATAGCACAATTCAGTACAGAGGCAATACAAAGTGCTTTACATGATTAAAATATAGGAAAACAAAACAGATGTTTCTACAATATTGTTTCTACAATAAAATGTACAAACAAAAAAGAACATTAAAAACAGTAAAACAATTTAACTAGAACAGTCAAAGGCAATCCTGAACAAATGTGTTTTTAATCTTGATTTAAAATAACTCAGGCTTTCCGCACTTTTACAGTTTTCTGGAAGTTTGTTCCAGATAAGTGGAGCATAGGAACTAAATGCTGCTGCTCCGTGTTAATTCGTGTTCTAGGTATGCAGAGTAGGCTGGAGCCGGAAGACCTGAGTGGTCTGGATGGTTGATGCCCTGATAACAAGTCTGTGATGTATTTAGGTGCTAATTCAGGGATTTATAGACTAACAGAAGGATTTTAAAGTCTATTCTCTGAGATACAGGGAGCCAGTGTAAGGACTTTAGAACTGGGGTTATGTGCTCTACTTTCTTAGTCTTAGTGAGGACGCAGGCAGCAGCGTTCTGGATCAGCTGCAGCGTTCTGATCCACTTTTTAGGCAGACCTGTGAAAACACTGTTGCAGTGATCAGTTCTACTAAAAATAAACGCATGGATTAGTTTTTCCAGATCCTGCTGAGACATCAGTCCTTCAATCCTGGAAATGTTCCTCAGGTGATAGAAAGCCGACCTTGTAATTGTGTTTAGATGCTTTTGGAGGTTCAGGTCTGAGTCCATCACTACTCCCAGGTTTCAGGCCTGATTAGTGGTTTTTAGCTGAAACAGCTGAAGCTGTGTGCTAACTTTTGATCTCTCCTCTATTGGTCCAAATATTATTACTTCTGTTTTGTTTTTATTCAATTGAAGATCATTTTGCCACATCCAGGCATTGATTTATTCTAGGCATTTACTCAGTGCTTGAACTGGTTCATAGTGTGTCGTCTGCATAGTTATGGTAGCTGATGTTGTTTTTTATTATCTGAGCTAGAGGGAGCATGTAGATATTGAATAGGAGGGGACCCAGGATGGACCCTTGGGGAACCCCACATGTGATTTTTTTCATCTTTGATGTAAAGTTACCTACTGATACAAAAAACAGTCCCTGTCCTTTAAGTAGGATTTAAACCAGTGGAGAGCTGTACCAGAGAGGCCGACCCAGTTCTCCAGGCGTTCTAACAGAATGGAGTGATCGACAGTATCAAATGCTGCACTGAGATCCAATAGTACCAGCACGGTGGTTCTTCCACTGTCTGTATTTATATGGATGTCATGCTCCAGGAGGCCCAGAGGAGCGCTAACTCTGGATGTTTGATGGTGGAGTTTGGTAACTTCAAGGGCAGCTCCATAAAGGAAGTGTAGGAGGAGCCTAGAGAGGAGGCCCAGGCGCTCTGCACCTCCCTGAAAACAGCAAAGGCCAAAGACCAGCTGCTCCTCCACCTACTGCTCCTCCACCAGCTGCTGCTCCTTCTGCTCCTCATACTGCTTCACCTGCTCCTCCTCCTCTTCCTGCTCCTCCTCCTCCTGCTCTTCCTACTGCTCCTCTTATTCTTCCTGATGAATAATTGTCACAAACAAAGTCTAAAGCAGGTCAGAGACTGAAAGAGCCTGCAGTGTTTTCTTCTATTTCAAATACTTTCATTCTTGGTTCACTTTAAAACTTTAAAGCAGTAGAAAGTACAGATAGCTGCGTCAAAGTGTAGCCATGTAGTATCATCACTTCTACTTCCACTTTTTACTTTGCTACTTTCCACCACTATGGAGTGCATGTCTGAATCCTTCCTTAGTTCACAGTCTTGACTAATAATGTGGATTGTGCTTTGGATCTGCGTTCTTTTCAGGGGAGCTTCTTGGGATGGAGGACCTTTACAGTCAGTCTGCTCGCTCACTGACCCTCATAGAGAAGCAAGAGGAAGAGGATGGGCTGGTGGAGCTGATGGATGATGAAGGCTTTGTGGAGGAGGAAGCCAAGGACCTGAGCGTGGCCGTCCTCTATGATCCAGAACACAGCAGCGTCCAGCAGGCCTTCAGCCCCTCTTCCTCTGCACCATCCACATCCAGCCAAGGATCTCTACATCAGCACCTCAGCCAGAGTCCTCTGCCTCCTCTACAGCCTCCTCCTCTGCAGCCACCCCTGCAGCGCCCTGTCCAGCCAAGTGGAGCCTCTGGTCCTGCAAAATCAGCTGGGTCCAGCGTTGCAGACCAGGCCCCTGTGAGTAGACGACACGTTAGCTGCAGTGCTACATTATTCCTGCTTTAACTCGCAGATTTTACTGCTGCAATGGATTCTGCATTCTTTATTTATATTACTGGATCCTGTTATTATATTATCTCTATATTATAATACCGTTTATAATTTCTAAACGGAAGTGTGTTGTGTCTTTGTCTCTGTGAATAAATGCTGTCCACAGACACTGGTTGCTTGTGCTGCTTGTAATTGCCTTTCACTGCAGGGTGAAATGTTTGTACCAGAGCGGCTGTAAATCCCAGCAGCTTCTCTTTGAACCAAAGGCTCCTGCTGAGGACCACAGGGGGTCAGGGCAGGTGGCGGCTCAGCACAGCAGCTCTGATGTCCCCTGTGGGATTTTAGGACTGCAATGTTTAAATATCAAAAGCTGATACAAATGCAGTTAGACTATTGTTACATGGCTGAGAGCTATTAGGCTTAAACAGTCACAATAGGTTTACATTATATAGATATAGATGTTTATTGACTTTATTTACATATAGCTCTACTATAATAAACATTTCAATTATATCTCATTTTGTCAGGTTCAAACACCTAAAACATACATTAACAATACAAGAAGGAGAGACAACAACTCCAGTTTTGGTTTTCAAATTATCTTGCAAGGAGAGGAGCTGAGATGCTTAATACAGATCTCCAAAACTCGCTCTAAAGCTCTCCGCCCGCTCCTTTCTTTTTATTAGGCATTGTCAAGCTAAGGGGTAGGGAGAAGCAAAACAACTGTGACCTTCAAGATAGTACCAAGCAGTTCACACAGCTCAGTTATCTGTAAGCACTCCAGATGGCTGAATAGAGTTCATAAAAACACTTTTATAGTCACAACATAGTTCTATGCTTTCTGCAGGCCTTCTGCAATGATGAGAGAAAGATCAGCCACATGAAATACACTTTAATATTTAAAACTTTAAAACGTCTTAGTAGTAAAGAGTATATATATATGATAAATGCAATGAACATAGTAAATAAGATAAATAGTAAGAATAATTCTATCATTTCCCCCTCTTATAATTTAATATACTCTTTTTCTCATATCACTTCTTTCACTTAAAAAGTAGCAGCTTATTAATAGAGTCACTTGGTGCAACTGCTGCATGTTGATTTTGGCTGCGAAGTGGATTGTCCTTTCTTCTGGTACTCAGTATTTTTTATTATTATATTTATTTAGTTATTTTTAAAACAAGAGACGAAAAAAGAAATAAAAAAATCCTGCTGCCTCTCTAGAGTGGCTCGGCGCTTCACGCTGGTACAGGTGGGCGTTCGTTGGAAGCTCCTCTAGGCAAAGGGGTTCAGACCCGGATGCTGCTCCCTAACCCTTGAACAATTTGCACTGTGTGGCATGGATCCAGGTGTTCCTTCCTTGGACCTTCACGGCAGTGTGGGTCACCAGCAGGATCTGGAATGGACCAGTCCAACGCTTGTGTCTCCAGTGACTTCTCCTGGTGTCTCGGATCAGCACCCACTGTCCTGGCTGGAACTGGCGCAGGATTTTATCAGCCAATGGGGGTAATGCGGCTCTCACAGCCTGATGAGAAAAAGAAAGAGAACGTGACAGAACCTTACAATATTCTAACATTAAATGTGCAAAATGAGTAGTTGTTAATGTGGATCAGTTAGTATTGGGTCCTCCTCCCCTGTGCTCGCAAAAAGAATTTCAAAGGACTTAGATTAGCTCTGGATCTATTATTTCATTTGCATGTACATGAGAACCAGGGGGAGAGCTTTTGGCCAAGATAAACCTGTTTCTCCACAACATTTAGCCAGTTTGCTTTTTATGGTGAACCTTTCCTTTTCTACAGCTACTCCTGACTTGGATGATAAGCACAATATGTTTTTAATTAAGGAGGAGTGGTGGCCTAGTAGAGCAGTGCGCTTGCACTCAGAGAAGGATGCAAGTGCCCGGTTTAATCCCCACAGCCTGCACTCTGGGTCCTTGAGCAAGACCCTTAGCCCCCCATTGTTCCCCAGGCGAAGCACAGTGGCAGCCCACTGCTCCCCAAGGGTGATGGGTTAAGATGTAGAAGTGAATGTCTCCATTATGAGATCAATAAAGTTAAATAATAATAATAATAATTATTATTATTATTATTTATTAGAAACCCAGAAGTTTGCTGATTTCCTGCAGAGCTTTGTTTACAAAATCTGTCCCATTATCACTGGAAATTAACTCCAGGACCCCCCAGGATATTCAGGATATTTTTTAACATATCCAGCATCATCCCTCTGGACACGTGATCCAATGGGGTACCGCGCACGTGACGTCACAGTCTCAAGAGCAACGCCTCTTTTGCCGCTTAGGTAGGGCATACAGGTAGAGAACGCCCGTAGCAACCAGCTATTACAAGCGCAACAGAACCAGCGATATGACCGACTTTACAGCCGTTAAACTTTCCCAAGACGATGTTCCAGGCACACGGTTTACTGGTCGCACTGTGGAAGAACACACCAACCTTCAGCTCAAACGATGGCTTGAGGTTCGATGGCTTAAAAAGACTGGAAAACTGGCCGAGTTGATGAACGGTAAGCTTTGGGTTTTTTTCCTGCCCGGCGATCATGGCAGCGTCGGCCGTTTTTTTTTGTTGTTGTTTGCAATCACCGTCCAGGAATGGGTATATGTTTAATGTTTGTCTCATTTGAAATGTTTTTGAGTAAGCTATCCTGGTAGCAGGCTATCATGTTAGCGCCTGCTACCATGACAGCCTATATGCTATCATGGTAGCAGGCGCTACTTTATTAACATGTCGGCCACCAAAATACTCTTACCTTGACTTGATGTCGCTGGAATTGGGTCAGGATGTTCTTCGGTTGGGCCCTTTCCTCCGACAAAATGCTTGCTACATATGTACTTGAATTTGGTAACTTTTTCCGGGTTGAACTGTTGTGTAGGCCGACCGCCCCGGTGTACCAAGCACACACATTTCTCCTTGGCAGTCTTGAAGAAAACATCCTTCATATGCGGCCGATCAGCGTAACTCGAGTCGCTGTTGCACGTTCCATAGCAACAATGTTTAAAAACCATGGTCTTAGATTTGGAAAAAGCAGTCGTTTACCGAGTAAAACCAAGGGTAACGCACGTCTCTTTTACAGCAAAACAGCGGCGGGTTTCCGGAGTTTGCCCCACTGCGTACCACGTGATGTGACGTCATCGTGACATTGTGTTTCTAAAAATAGCTTGCGCGCGGTACCCCATTCATGTGTCCATACCACAGTTTTTCCTTCCACCAACTTACAAGCCTCAGTTAAAGCGATGAGTTGAGCTGTTTGAGCAGAATAGGAGTGCTGTAAAGGACCTGAGTGCAAAACACCTGAGTCAGAACACACAGCAAACACATCTCAGTTCAATACCGGAGCAGAACGGAAGGAGGAGCTGTCAACATACAATACGAGATCAGCGTTAGAAAAAGGGATGTCTTGTAAGTCAGGACGAATGGTACAAACAACATTTAAAACAGCTGCGCAGTCATGACTTTACTCATCCTCCTCTGTAGGCAGAAGTGTGGCTGTGTTTAAAATACTGCATCGTTTTACAGTGATGTCAGGTATTCCAATAAAATTTTAAAAAATTTAAGCCACATTGCTGCTGATAAATAAGAAGTCTTTTGTTCCAGGAGGATGATAGAAACAGAATGTGGAGAGCACTGAGCTATATAATACACTGGAGTACTCCCTACTCTCACAGAATCCCATAGGATTTGGTTGCAACAACAAGCAGTTTTCTGGCTGAGTGAAAACGTTTCACAGGTAATTCTACAGTCAGTGGATGTACTAACACTATCAACTACTAGGAAATTAGGTGCTGAAATATTTAACATGTTATTCATATTAAATATATATCTATGTATATAGAAATATTTGTACATGTATATATGTATATATATGTATACATATATGTAAATATATGTTTTTGTATATTGTTATTTAGATATATTTATAAATGTTATATATATATGTATATTTAAATGAATAAATATACACATATATATATATATATATATATTTAAATGAATAAAATGCAGAATATTTCAGCACATGAATTTCTCAGTACTTGATAGTTTTAGAACATAACATAAAAGTATATGGAATTTGACATTTTAAAAGTTTTAAGCCCCCCCTGAACATGAAAAAATCCTCGTTATTCGATGCTGTAGCGCACATATTCCCTAGTTACTGGGGGGAAATAGGGAGTACCAATATGGCGGCTGGTGGCTTCAAAGCGACTCGTTCTAACAGCGGGCGATTAGCACTCCAGTGTATTATATAGCTCAGTGGTGGAGAGTTGTAGCCACAGTATCACGTGACGCTAACACTGCTTTCTCAGCTGCAGCAATAGCGCGCAAACACTGGTTCACTTTAAAACTTTAAAGCAGTAGAAAGTACAGATAGCTGCGTCAAAGTGTAGCCATGTAGTATCATCACTTCTACTTCCACTTTTTACTTTGCTACTTTCCACCACTATGGAGTGCATGTCTGAATCCTTCCTTAGTTCACAGTCTTGACTAATAATGTGGATTGTGCTTTGGATCTGCGTTCTTTTCAGGGGATCTTCTTGGGATGGAGGACCTTTACAGTCAGTCTGCTCGCTCACTGACCCTCATGGAAAAGCCAGAGGAAGAGGATGGGCCGGTGGAGCTGATGGATGATGAAGGCTTTGTGGAGGAGGACGCCGAGGACCTGAGCGTGGCCGTCCTCTATGATTCAGAACACAGCAGCGTCCAGCAGGCCTTCAGCCCCTCTTCCTCTGCACCGTCCACATCCAGCCAAGGATCTCTACATCAGCACCTCAGCCAGAGTCCTCTGCCCCCTCCTCTGCAGCCACCCCTGCAGCGCCCTGTCCAGCCAAGTGGAGCCTCTGGTCCTGCAACATCAGCTGGGTCCAGCGTTGCAGACCAGGCCCCTGTGAGTAGACGACATGTTAGCTGCAGTGCTACATTATTCCTGCTTTAACTCGCAGATTTTACTGCTGCAATGGATTCTGCTTTTTAATACTTCCTTGCAGGCTGCAGTCCTCGGACCTGATGGCATCCCAGGCTGGGATAAGGTGCAGGATTTGGCCGAGTACCTGGTGTCCCTGCGTCAGGCGCTCTACCTGGATGAGCAGCAGGTCAGAGGTCATCCGCCTCTGGACCGTTCTTCCTGATGGAGAGGATTTATTATGAGCCCAGACACCAAGGCAGCACCAGTCGCTTAGATGAGGCCATGTGCATCAAGTTGTGTTTGCTGCACAAGTCTCCAGCTGAGAGGGATGGAGTCCAGCTTCCTGGGTGGAGCAAAGTGCTCAGTGACTACCAGCACATCCCAGACCTGGTGGTGGACTGCCACACCCTGATGGAGGCCACCTCTCTGCAGCTTTTCCTCAGTCAGAGGACTCTGACACAGTGCTAAGCACAATGTTTGTTTTTTACTGGGACATCTGAAAGAGAAATATTGCAGTTAATTCTAATGATGACAGTTTTCTGATTGCAGCTTTAATATAAGGGAGAGCAGCCAGGAGATAAGTGTCCTCCCCCAGGGCCTTACTGCAGAAGACCACATGGCTGTGGCCAGCTCACAGCTGCCTCCTCTGCAGCAAATGCTGCATGAAGCTCCATCCACCTCAGGGCTCCAACATGAGTTTATCCTCCCAGCAAACAGAGCAGGACAGGCTCCTAAGCTGCAGCCAGGCAGACCACCTGCTAGTGCTGCAGTTGTGCAGCCCAGCAGCTCCTCTTCCACTCCCAGCTCAGCTTCTTTTATTGAACCCTGGGTGGACAGTGATGTCAGCAGGTCACTCCTCAGCTGCTCCTTCCCTGGCTCCTCTGTTTTCACCTCCTGCATCAGTCAATGCTTGGTAGGGTGTCTATTTGCATGAATTACTGCATTAATGTGATGGTAGCAAGGAGAATAGTCTGTGGTTCTGCTGAGATGTTCAAGAAGAACTCTTCAGCTCCTCTTTCCCTCAGATCTGCCCTGAAGCAGCTTTAAGGGGGAAAAATGCTGCAGCTGGAGGAGATTCAGCAAAACCAACATGTTGCTTTGCTTTCTGTCCCAGAAGCTCCAGAGGAGGCTTGGCAGCATGAAGGTGGATGGAAGAAGAAGTGACAGCAGCAGTCACCTCCACACTGTCTCTGCTTCCTTCTCCAAGCAACACGTTTCCTCAGCTGTGCTGTCAGGATGTTGCTCTGAAACATCTCAGGAGGACAGGACACTTGGAGACACTTTGGAGAGGAGATCTCCTGGAATCAGACTCAACTAAACCTGCTGAGAACCTCAACATCTCCAGATCCTCAGCAGACTGATCTGAGATGCTTCTCAGTCTGCTGACCAGAACTTTATTGGACCTGGAGCTCTGACTGGGATCTTCTTCCAGTTTGGGTTTCAATAAAAAAATCAGGAGAAGATTCCCAGTCAGAGATTAAATCAATCTTTTCTTTGACTCCAAGCTGGGAGAAAGTGAAGCTGACTGTGGGAACATTTGCTGAACACTTCCAGATGATTTCAGGGAGAAAATGATCCACGTAGAACCAGGACTGAATGTTTTACAGCGTAGAAAGTAAGAAAGATTAGAGTCCAGCTAAAGCTGTCAGATCTCCTCCCAGAGGTTCTGCTGATCTCTTCCTGGTTTACAGAGAACAAAACTACTGAATGCAATAAAATGTTGACTGGAAATGAGCTGAAAACTGAGAAGAAACCTGAAAAACACACAAGTTTCACCCTGACCTCAGAGTTTTACAGCTCAGTTCACTGTTGATGCAAAGAGAAGAAGAACTGAAAGGAATGGTGTTTAAACTCAGGTAAACTCACCTTGACAGGGGGCGGAGCCTCAGGTGAGTCAGTTACAGTCAGGTATCAGATCAGGACAAACAGGTTCTGACTCATTTAGCAGCAGAACAGAACAAAGAGAAGACTCTGGATCAGGGTGAGTGTGAACTTGTTCTGGTTTTCTCTCTGTGGACTGGGAACAGAACCAGGAACAGAACTCAGTCTGGTTCTCCTTCAGAACCAAGCTGCTGCTTCATGTAACCGTGGTGCCAGTCAGGGTCTGATTTCCTGGTTATCAGCACCAACAAACGCTCAGTTTCCTTCGTTTGTCTCTTTTCTAAAGACAAAAACTGTATTTAAGAAAACAGGAGATAATATTTCTAAAAACTATATTAAAGCTGTTTTTTTTAGTTGTTCAGTTGAACTGGTACCAGTTCTGTTACTGCTCTACTGCTACTTCCTTATAATAAAACCAATAAGATAAAAATAACAACAATAAAACAAACAAAACCTCATGAATAAAATTACAGAGAATAAAGTATTGTGTTGTGAGCCTGGATTCAAACAGGTGTAGAGTCACAGGCTGCTGCTGCTGGATGAGCCAGGATGTTGTTTGTTGTTTGAAAGTGGAAATTCTAGTCAGACTCTGTTTGTGGGAAGACCATCCCTCAGGTTGGTTCCTTTCACAGAATTTTTTTTATTTTACCAAAAGATGTTTTACAAAATGGAACTTTCCATTTCCACATGTAGCAGCTACAGTTGTTCAGTGGAACCAGTACCTGTTCTCTGCTGCTTCATCCTCATGGTGTTGGATAATGCTGACATCAGAGACTCAGATCCTGTTTTAGATGAATAATTGAGCTGAATCAGAAATACTGGTTTGAAAACTCTGAAGTCTCCAGATTGTGATTTAGCTGCTGAATAAAAGCTGAAAATCAAACTTTGTTCTCAGTTGATCTCTGGTTCTTTGCAGCCGCACCTTTCTCTAAAATCCCTCTAGAGAATGTTTGTATCCTGCAGAACAACATTTCATGGTTGGTATTTAGTTATTATACAACAAGCCTCTGATGACATCACAGTAGGCCACCAATCAGAGTCCTTCAGAATATGACCATTTGTAGTTTTTCTCTCCTTTTTATCCTGGTTTTGGATCCAGTTTCTCCTTCAGAGGCGTTTCCTTGTATTTCCTGGTTTCCTGGTTTTCTCTACGGCTGCGGCATCTTTGATCCAGATTTGTTCAGTTGTCTAGCATCTGTTTTAGTATCGCCTGTTGTCTTTGTTCACATAAATTCTATTTTAAATAGTTCTCAATACGTTTACATTTCTGCCCTACCTGACAAATGTTAAAGTTTATATGAAATGAAAACAACCCAGAAATGTTGTTGAGCAGTTCATGCAGACTAGTTTGTAACAGCGTCCCTGAAGTTTGTTGTTTTACCCTTTAAACAGTTGTTGCTCAGTCAGAAACACAATTAATACTGAATAACTGTCAGATACTGTAAGTTGAAGAAGTCTTGGACAAAATGGCAGAAGGACATTTTTGATTCTACAGCCAAAGAAGTGAATAGAGAAAAACCACAGGTCACCTGAATATAACGTTGGTCATAAAGGGGTTGAAACACCAAGATTTTCCTCCTAAATAAACTCTTTTTAAGAGGAACACCTTTATTCTGATTGAGCTCATGTGGATTTCAAAATTCTGCTGTGAAGTCATGTTACTGTTAGCAGGTAAAGCTCTCTTTCTGGCTGCTATGTTACCATGGTAACTGCTGCTGCTACCTGCTCCTCAGGTGATGCTGATGTTCAAACTGATGTTAAAATGTTGAAAAGGGAAGTTTTCACTGGTTCCTCTAGATGTTCTGTTCTCTGAGAGGTTCTGACTCTCAGCAGAGGGACCAGCAGAACATCTTCCTCTAAAGGAGGTCTGGACCTGAAAGGTTTCAGAACCGCTGCTTTACCTGAAGGCTCTCTAACAGGAGCCGGCTCCAACATGTGAGCGGGCTGCTGTGTTCAGAACCAACACATCAGAACTTCAGAGGAAATGTTCCCTCCTTCATTCACTACATCTGACCTCACTCTGGATGTTTCTACAGACCTGGAACATGATTCCACTTTAGACCAGAAAAGGTTTCACTCTCAGTTTTAGCTTCATTTTCTTAATAAAACCAGAAACTTCTCCAGATGGTTCTGAGGAGATCACCCAGCAGACACCAGGAGGTGCATGAAGTAGTGAAGGAGAAGACGATCCAGACCCAGATGGTACCTGCTGAACTCTGGTTCCTCTGGTCCTCTACACACATGATGGGAATCAGCTTTCTGCTTTACAGATACTGACTGGACCTGAACCACTGGGAACTGACTGGTTCTGGTTTCTCTCACAGGCTGACTGAAGTCCAGAAGATGGAGGATTGTGATCTAAAGGAGGACAGAGCAGAACCTCCAGGATCCAGCTGTCCGTCTATGAGGAGTGACCGGTCCAGAGATCACCCTCTAAACTTAAGTGCAGAACCTCCAGGATCCAGCTGTCCGTCTATGAGGAGTGACTGCTCCAGAGAATACCCTCCATTCTTCAGTGCAGAACCTGGACCCTCAGACTCAGAGTAAGAAACAAGTACTGTACTTACTGATCCATGTGACTCTGCAGAGATATAAAAGCACAGTATTCAGTCATCTGTAGGGCTGGGTAATTATTCAAATTTCAAGAATCGTTTAGATTCCGATTCTCAAGATTTAGACTTGATTCTTTTTTATTTGATTCAATCTAAACTCAAATTGGATTGCTGGTATTAAAAATGTTTTGCTGTTACTTGAATATCATGTAGTTATGCGACATATTGATACTAGTATCATATTAACATTCGACAGCAAATTAATAAAGTAATGGTGGCTTTAAATAAAGTAATGGTGGCGGCTCTAAGGACCAAATTCTCTCCCTGAATGTTGCGACAATTGTTTTCACCAACATGCTGTGGGGCAGAAAACCCAAACAGATCCAGGGTAGAAAACAGAGACAGCTGCTATTTCTATTAAACTCAATTCATAAACACTTTAGTAAACCAAAGGGACAATAAATTTGGACACTAATCTGGTGCATTATTAAAATAATGACATCAAAAATTCACCTCCCGGACTGGAGTGTGAAGTCTGTGATATTTGCTGCGACCATGCCTCCGACCACTAGGGGGAGCTTAGTGCTTGTTTTTGTCCTGCTGAGGCCTCAGAGCAGAAGAAGAACTAATTAACAGACTAACACGTTAAGATAAAATCTGCTCTTAGTGCCTTACTGATAAAAACATCCCAGCTTTCTGTGCGCAGACTGTGAGTCCAGCGGACCGTTTAACTTTCATGGTCCAGCGTAGCCGCTGTCTACGTTTATTGAGACAAATACAATCCCTCAATTTTACCAGCGGGACGAAGCGGGGAAGATGGTTAAATGTTTGATTATCTTAGCTAGCTGAGCCTATAGAGACGTTAGTTTCCCAGCAGGCTCCACCTGTCAGTGAGAACAGAGGGACTGTTGCCTAGCGACCGCCTGCTGGTAGCTCTGTGCATCAAGCCCTTGTGCACTCATACAAAATGAACTCTGCTGACCTGTCAGCGTTGAGCCCGCGGACTCATGTACGTGCAATGAGTACGCACACATTTAAGTTCACAGTGAAAATTATTATTTTTAAGCTGATATTTGGTTAAATGAATAGATCATTACGAATTAAGATGGGAATTGATTCATAATTTTTAAAAACATTCACAGCCATAGTCATCAGCATATAAATTAAAGAAGAACTTAATTTTTATTTTAACTGAAAGCAAAGCGAAATAATCATGAGACATGTTAGTGAGTGAGGCAATGCTATTTAACTGAAGGAACACTGGCACAGTTTGTAAATGTGTGGTCCTGGTCATGAGGTCTGTAGGTAGAAGTGTTTGGATGTAAATGTGTAGCCTATGTGTATGTGAATTTTGATTTATTTGTTTAAGTATTGACTTCAGAGCATTATAAACTCATGAGTAAAGTTAGGAAGATTGTTTATCTATGTTAAGAACTAAAGGAAGGAGAAGGGTTATGATTAAATAAGTTTTACTTCTTCAGACCAGGACCTGGACTGCTGGCAGCCAATCAGAGCAGCTGTGCTCCAGGTGAGACTGAACATCTCCAATCAGAACTTCCTTCTATCATCTCTGTTGAACTTATTCCTCATCTTTAGTTGGGATCTGGGAATTGATGTCTTTAAAAATCTTTCTGTGATCAGTTATTTCCCCTGAATCTCTGGATTTCCAGCTGCTGTAAATGTAACATGTGTGTTTAACCCAACAACCTATTGGGTTTGCTTTGAAGTGGTTCTGTTTTCAGCCCTTTGTGCTAAATGCATTAAAACTGAACATCTCCTTAAAGCTGCAGCCCATTTTGATGGAAACAAAAAGGTGGAGAAAACAACCTGCTGCACTGCTGCTTTACAGAAAGAGGGAAGGAAAGTCTGAGAGACAGAACCCTTTATTTACTCCGACAATAGATCCCAGATTACAGGAGATATATTTGCAGAAACATGGAATATTTCTATCTGCTGTTTACTTCTAAAGGAACAAATCAGTCCCATTTCATTTCTAATCTGTAATTATACTTCAAAAACTTCCAATCCAGTCTGTGAGGGAGAAAAGCATCTGAAATGTGAACACTACCTGATCCAATGAGCTGTTTCTCTGGCAGATTAGAGCATTTCCTCCAGATTTCCTTCATTAAAGCTGAAAATGCTGCCAGGAATCATTTTCTGTCTCTCTGCCTCTTCTGTACCTGCTGTGTTTGTGGGAGAAGGTCAGATAGAAACAGAGAAATGAGGACAATGGTGACCTGATGCTAAAGAGTTGATGTTGCTGAAAGCTGCTGCATGTTTCTGTCAGCATTTCTTCATCTGATCTGCTTTGTGAATCAGATCCTGACAGTGAACAGATACTGGCCACAAAGCAGAGGCACAACTCTGCTGTCTGACCATCTAACAAGGTTCTGCTTCTAAGGATGGATCCCATTGGTTAGCATCACATCATGTGAACTAAGAGACCTTCTAATGATAACACCTCCTGATGTTCCAGATGTTTCTGCTCCAACTTCATCACTAAATCAGGTTTTTTCTTCAGTTGTCTTTTCTTCTCTGTTCCAGCAGATGTTGGTCTGCAGGAGATTCAAGAGGAACATAAGATCAGTCTGAGGAGGAGATGTGAACGTGTGACTGAAGGAAGTGATGAACCAGGAAGTAGAACCCTCCTCAACAGGATCTACACTGATCTCTACATCACAGAGGGACAGAGTGAAGAGGTTAATACCCAACATGAGGTGAAGCAGCTGGAGAGAGCTTCCAGGATCCAGAACCTCCATGACTCTCCAATCAGGTGCCACGACATCTTTAAAGCCTTACCTGACCAACATGGAGCCATCAGAGTGGTTCTGACCAACGGCGTCGCTGGTGTTGGAAAAACCTTCTCAGTGCAGAAGTTCACTCTGGACTGGGCCGAGGGCTTGGAGAACCAAGATGTCCGTGTGGTGGTTCTGCTGTCGTTCAGGGAGCTGAACCTGATCAGAGGTGAGCAGCACAGTCTTCTCACGCTGCTCCATGTTTTCCATCCAACCCTCCAGAAGCTCCCAGCAGAGCAGCTGGCTGCCCACAAACTTCTCTTCATCTTTGACGGCCTGGATGAAAGCAGACTTTATCTGGACTTCAACCACAGTCGGCTTGTTTCTGACGTCACACAGAAGTCATCAGTCGACGTTCTGCTGACAAACCTCATCAAGGGGAACCTGCTTCCCTCGGCTCTGGTCTGGATCACCTCCAGACCTGCAGCGGCCAATCAGATCCCTCCTTCATGTGTTGACAGGGTAACAGAGGTACGAGGCTTCACCGACGCCCAGAAGGAGGAGTACTTCAGGAGGAGGTTCAGCGATGAAGAGCTGTCCAGCAGAATCATCTCCCACATCAAGACCTCCAGGAGCCTCCACATCATGTGTGGAATCCCAGTCTTCTGCTGGATCACTGCTACGGTTCTGGAGAACATGTTGACCACAGAGCAGAGAGGAGAGCTGCCCAAGACCATGACTGACATGTACTCTCACTTCCTGCTGGTCCAGACCAGGAGGAAGAAGAACAAGTACCATGGAGGACATGGGAGGAGTCCACAGGAGCTGATGGAGGCTGACAGGGAAGTCCTCCTGAAGCTGGGGAGGC
Organism: Fundulus heteroclitus; assembly: GCF_011125445.2. Taxonomy (NCBI): domain Eukaryota; kingdom Metazoa; phylum Chordata; class Actinopteri; order Cyprinodontiformes; family Fundulidae; genus Fundulus; species Fundulus heteroclitus. Next base: position 98,929 of record NW_023396669.1, on the reverse strand, counting down.
TGGCGTTTGAACATCTGGAGAAAGGAAACATCATGTTCTACCAAGAAGACCTGCAGCAGTGTGGTCTGGATGTCACAGAGGCCTCGGTGTACTCAGGAATTTGTACAGAGATCTTCAAGAGAGAGAGCGTGATCTTCCAGAAAGCAGTCTACTGCTTTGTTCATCTTAGCATTCAGGAGTTTCTGGCTGCAGTCTACATGTTCCACTGCTTCACCAGCAGGAACACAGAGGTGGTGGAGAACTTCCTGGGACAACAATACAGCAAAACATCTCTGGAGGACTTCCTGAAGAGCATCCTGGAGAAATCATTCAAAAGTAAAAATGGCCGTCTGGACCTGTTTGTCCGCTTCCTTCATGGCCTCTCTGTGGAGTCCAACCAGAGACTCTTAGGAGGCCTGCTGGGTCAGACAGAGAACAGTCCAGAAACCATCCAGAAAGTCATCAACAACCTGAAGGAGATAACCACTGTTGATAAAATCTCTCCTGACAGAAGCATCAACATCTTCCACTGTCTGATGGAGATGAAGGACCTCTCAGTTTATCAGGAGATCCAACAGTTCCTGAAATCAGAGAACAGATCAGAGAAGCTCTCAGAGATCCAGTGCTCAGCTCTGGCCTACATGCTGCAGATGTCAGAGGAGGTTCTGGATGAGTTGGACCTGGAGAAGTACAACACATCAGCAGCAGGACGACTGAGACTCATTCCAGCTGTGAGGAACTGCAGAAAGGCTCGGTGAGTCCAGAAGTCTTTAGTGACTGATGCTGGTTCAGAATTATTTCCGTCCGGTTTATTCTTCCTTATTCAAGTTAGTTTTGGACGTTTTTGGAACTTTAACTACTTCCTTTATACTTTGGACTGTCTAAACCAGGGGTGCTCGCTATGTCACTCTGCGATCGACTGGTCGATCGCAGAGTGACGTAGCGAACAGTGAACAGTGACGTAGCGAAAAAAACAAGCCAGTTAGCAAATTGCCTCAGATTTTAAATGACAAGTCAATGACAATAAAAAATTTGCAAATCATTAGCTATACCTAAAACTAATACGTTTGTGGTGATTTAATGTATTTAGGGTTAATTAGCAAAAAATAGAAACATAAATTGTCCTCACAAGGCAAGGCAAAAGGCAAATTTATTTATATAGCACAATTCAGTACAAGACAATACAAAGTGCTTTACATGATTAAGATATAGCAAAATAATAAAATGTAGATAGAAAATAGAATAAAAGCAAGTAGGGATAGAATGTAGTAACAAAAAAAGAACATTAAAAACAGTAAAACTGTTTAACTAGAACAGTCAAAGGCAATTTTAAACAGATGTGTTTTTAATCTTGATTTAAAGGAACTCAGGCTTTCCGCACTTTTACAGTTTTCTGGAAGTTTGTTCCAGATAAGCGGAGCATAGGAACTAAATGATGCTTCTCCTTGTTTAGTTCTGGTTCTAGGTATGCAGAGTAGGCTGGAGCCAGAAGACCTGAGTGGTCTGGAGGGTTGATGCCCTGATAACAAGTCTGTGATGGATTTAGGTGCTAAGCCATTTAGGGATTTATAGACTAACAGAAGTATTTTAAAGTCTATTCTCTGAGATACAGGGAGCCAGTGTAAGGACTTTAGAACTGGTGTGATGTCACTGATCCTGGGGGCTGCCATTTTTGCCCATATTTGGGCACATCACAGGATGTGACGTCACATCCTGTGACGTTTCTTAGCGGAGCGGCACAGCGCTTCACAAGCTAAGCTAATTTTTGTACACAGCTATACACACCCTTGCTAAAACATATGCTGACCAAAATGAGTGAGAAAGCTGGGCCAAGTAAGAAGGAAAAAACATATCTTTTTCATACGGAATGATGTCACGATGTCATTTTCGAAGTGCGTTTGCCTCATTTGTCATTCTAACATCGCAATACCAAAGAAGGAAAATGTGCAGCATTTTCGGACTCTTCATAGAAAATACGACAACGACTTTGCGCCGAAAAGCCAGCTGAGAAAGAGAAAGGTGGAGGAACTAAAATCCCAGTTGTCCGGACAGCAGTAATTTTTCACTCAACAAACTTCAAAAGCGAAAGCCGCCACCTAAGCATCGTTCCAGGTGAGTTACGCTATTGTTAAAAACAGTAAATCCTACCAAGGCGGAGAGATAGTAAAAGAAGCATTCGTTGAAGCAGCTGACTCATTGTTTCAAGACTTTAAAAATAAGGCAGAGATATTATCTTCAATCAAAGCTCTGCAGCTGTCAAGACCTACAGTTACACGGCTCTGTGAAGCAATGGCTGAGGATTTAACCCAGCAACTGTGGAAGGACATCGGAGATTGCGAGTGTTTCTACCTGCAGTTGGACGAATCTACAGATGTGAGTGACACAGCCCAGATGTGCATTTTCATTTGTATGGTGTTTAGTGGTCTCACTGCAAAAGAGGAGCTATTGACAGCACTTCCCATGAAGGAACAGACGCGAGGAGAGGACATATTTCAGACGTTTAAAAACTTTATTGAGAAAACTCAGCTCCCAGTGTACAAATTTGTGTCTATCACCACAGATGGAGCACTTGCAATGGTTGGACGTGTGAATGGATTTATTGCAAAGTGCAGCTAGGAGGGTGCGTTCCCAGACTTCTTGAACTACCATTGCATAATCCACCAGCAAGCGTTATGCGCTAAAATGCTGAACATGAAAGATATCATGGATGTGGCAATGAAGATCGCCTGTTCCATTCGAGCCAGATCTCTTCAAAGACGGTTATTTTGTGCACATCTGGAGAAGGCTGACTGCGACCACTCTGAGTTGTTGCTACATACTGATGTGAGATGGCTTAGTTGTGGGAAATTCCTCCAAAGATTTCGAGAACTCTGTCCGGAGATTAAAGAGTTTTTCCGTGTATCTGGACATGCAGAATACGAGCAAGCACCTCCTTGACTGCATTATTTGGCTCCACTTATTTATGTGAGTCAGCCTTTTCATACATAAAGATCATTAAGTCCAAATACCGTTCCACCATGACTGATGAACATTTGGAAATGTGCTTGAGGCTGGCTGTCAGCAGCTACTGTCCGGACAATGCATCCCTGGCCTATTCAATTCAGTGCAAGTCATCAAAAGTAAACTAAATGTAAATACTTATTATTTGTGTTGTGCAATATTAGCTTATTCAGTTATGCAAGGTACGTCAACATACATTTTACATACAAATAATCCTTAATGAACTTGAAAATAGTTATATGTTCTGCATTTTTGTCGTGGGTAGGTAGACCATTTTGACTTGGTTGTTTTATAAGTAGCTCGCATGCTGAAAAAGTGTGAGCACCCCTGGTCTAAACCATTCAGATTTCTAAATCTTCAGCTCATTCAGGTCACCTCTGCTGCAGGGTTTGTTTTTTTTTTATATTTTGACCTTTTTGAAAGATACAATCATCCAGAGACACATTTTAAACTTTAAACAGCTCTTCACTCATTAGCCTGTTACCCATAATTCACCTTTTTAGAAAATCACTCTTTAGGTCAGAGCTATTGAACTGATGGTCTGTGGGCCACTTCTGGTGATGGTAATCTGGTCTGTAAATGACTTCTTTGTAAAAAATAAATAAATCAGAGACCATCAGAAACATTGTGTGAAAAACAGCCCAGATCAGCAGCAGGCTGAACAGCCTTGGTTTGTATGCTGTTCAGTTACTAACCTCTAAGTAACAGGTTAGCTTTCATTGTTCTCTGAAACAGTCCACAACTATGTTTGTCTCCCAGTGTATACGACTGTCACTGACATCTTCAACCCTGGAGTAAGCCCCCCTACTGTGTACAGCCACATAGGTGAGCACACGAGAAGAGACATTTGGCTTTATTTGCACTTCAACCATTGGTTAACAAACAGTTGTCTGAAGGCAGGCAGATTTATAAAGCTGACTGCAGAACAGAGGATGTCACTAAACAGAACAGACACAGAACTCATGGTGCAGAACTGTCTCTGTCTAAATCCGCCTCTCCAGCTCCCCTACATCAAGAAACAACAAAAGAACAACAGCTTCATTTTTAGCTTTTATTTAACCAGGAAAAAGACCATTGAGATCAAGAACAATAGTGAACAAATGAACAGTGTCCTGCTTTTGTTAAAAGACAGCAATAAATTCATGGTGTGAATAAATTACATAAATAAGATAATGAGATTATATTTTAATTAGTCCAAGTAAAAATGGTTATAAGGGTTTTGGGATTGATATTTGATCAGAGTGAGACATCCCATCTTGGTCAGATTTGTATGTGAATTACGTGAGGTATTGAGTGCTCCCACCTTAAGCTATTTTTGATGTAGTTTCTCCGGGAAAAGCAGCGTTTCAGTCCCTAAAATAGACAAACAGCTCATGTTCAAGCTAAATGTGTTCTACACGCTTCCGCCTTGTGAAACATTAATCTTTGGGACTATTACTTTGTTCAGAAAGCACTTGAAGATGTTTGGGAAATATTTTGGGTAAAGAATAGAAAAATGTGTCACTGATAAATTTGTGTTGAAGATAAGTTAGCTGAGTGTGGAATGTACTGGTAATATTCTGACTTGGGTATTTGTCAGTAATTAGATATTTTCTTCTGTATATTTCAGTTCCAATAGATTCTTCAGGGGGGTCAAGGAAAGCAAGCCTTGTGTAGATAACTTGCTTATTTTGTTGGCTGGCTATCTACAGACCTCTCAACTTTTATCAAAAGTTAAGAGTGGGATTATGTAACATTTCGGGGGGGGGGGGTGGCTGGACCCTGGAGAAGTGGTACAGTCAGCTCAGGAAGTAGACATGTATTACTTATGTTAGAAGGTGAAAGGAAAGTGTTAACACAATGTGGTTCAGTTAGTGGGTTAAAACAGAAATAAACGCACAACTGTTAAAAAATACTGACTAAAATAATAAAGTAGTTTTAAATTAATGACCGTATTATTACACTGTTACACAATAATCTACGGGTTTGTTTATCAGTGTAGATCTATAACCTCATTGGTAAATCAGGCCTATATGGTCCGAAATTTCCCCTCAGCTGCAACACTTGAAGCACACAGGGGTTCATGTTGCGTCTTTACACGAGCCCACACAACACCGCCACCCTACACCTACGAAAGCGGGTCACTTGAGACAGAGAAGGAGAAGACAACAGGGATATGTAACTGGCGCGTTTTGTGCTGTTTAAACCCAGCTTGGTTCCACCAGGTGAAGCTGTTGTTGTGATGCGCCCCGTCCCCCACTACGTTTTGCTGTTGGACTGTGGCTTTGGGATTTTGGTGTGCATGTGTGCGTGGCTCTGCGTGATTTCAACAAGCTGATGCTTTGAAGTTTCCTTTAATTTGGATTTTGGCAAATGACGTAAAATGAGTGGATCATCTGCTGCAACTGTTGGTGAAAAAACTGAAAAGGATAAAATAACTGTTGTTCTTACTGAGAAAGCTCTCGCAAATAAATTTAAAACGATCCAAACTGAACGGAAAATTTAAATAAAATGAAAGGTGTAATTGTGTTCTCAAACAGCTAATGAAAGATGATGAAAATGATTCACAAGTAATGTTACAGTTGGATGAGTTAAGACACCTCATGCATTGCATGACTCACTGCTGACTTTAATTCCACTTGATGAGAAACATAAGCAAAACACATGGTTCTCAAGCATCACTAAATACAATAAGGGGTTTGTTGAGGATGTTGAAATATGGCTTTCTGAAACCAATAAATACAAGCCATCCTCTGGCATGTTACAGTCAGAGAAAAATCCAGTAGGAGAAAAGTGGAGGTTAAAGAGCATAAGGAACCTCAATTGTCTGTTAATCCCCGGCATGACAACCACGAGGATGTGTTGCCATCTCATAGTGTTTCAAATCAAGGGAGCAGGTCAAGCTCTAAAGTATTATCAACTTCATCTGCACGTCTCAGGGCAGAAGCTTAAATGGCCGCCTTGCTCACACGTCAAAATATGATGAAAGAAAAACATGCTCTGGAAGAACAAGAGGAGCAGCTGAGGAAAAGGAAAGAATAGCTTCAGCTTAAAGCAGAAATAACTGCAACTGCTGCATAAGTAAAAGTGCTGAAAACAGGATCTGCAGTGCAAAGCACAGCTTCATGAAGATCCAAAGGAATGGAATCCTGTTTCAAAACAGAAGGAAATGCTCTTGAGCTCATTAAAGCAGATTCAAAGACTTTTGTTCCACAGACACTTCCCAAGAGAAGTAAAGCTTTTGGAAATGCAGAGCTACAAGTAAAAACAGTGCAACAGAATGCAAAAATGGGAAAAACCTGCACCTCTTTTTATGGGGCCTTGTGATCCTCTAACCAGGAAATCTTCATTTATGCCTCTGCAGGAAGCAGCTCAACCAGTAGCCAATGAAACCCTGTTGTCCATCATGGAGAAACAAAACCAGTTAACTTGTATGTTGGTACGTCAGCAAGGTCTTTCTTTGCTGCCTAGAAGAGAAATTCAACCCTTTGATGGAGATCCTCTTCATTTTCAGGCCTTTATGTGTTAATTTGAACAGGTTATTGAAGCAAAGATGGATGATTGCCTGCATTATCTTGCACAGTACACTAGGGGTCAGCCCTGCGAACTTGTCAGCATAAGCCTGATGGTGCTGAATATGTAAATGCAACGACTATGTTGTATGAGCACTTTGGAAATGTGCATATTATTGCATCTGTTTATCTGAATATAATTCACTCATGACCTTTGATTAAATCAGAAGATGGAAAAGCTCTTCAGGCTTACTGTTTGTTTCTACGTGCATGTTGCAATGTGATGGAGGAGGTTTATGATCTTTCTGAATTAAATACACCTGCCAATATGCTTGCTGTGATTAGAAGATTGCCTTATAAGTTGAAAGATAAATGGGGAACAGCAGCATGTGACATCCAGGAGAAGCAGCATCGCAGAGCTACATTTATTGACATTGTTTTCTTCCTTGAGCGTCAAGTTAAAATTACTACAGATCCTGTCTTTGGAAATCTATGTGATGCTCCATCAACATATTTAACTGTCAAGAACAGTGATGGAGAGAAACGTTCTTCTCGTCCAAGAACTAGAGGAAGTAGCTTTGGCACAACCATCTCTGCTGTTGAGAGAAATAATTCTTCAGAGGCTCAAGAACATCAGACTGCTGTGAAGATTTGTTTGTTTTGCAAAGGTGGACACAAACTGGATTTATGTTCTCTGTTTGATAAGAAACCTCATAATGAGAAGATTTCATTTCTTAGGAAGAATAATGTGTGTTTTGGTTGCCTGTGCACAGGGCACATCAGCAAAGAATGCAGAAATCGCCTTTTATGTAAAATCTGTGGTTTCAGACATGCAAGCATACTTCATATCCACCACCAGAAGACTTGACAAACTTGCCACTGAGACAGATAACACTCCTGTCACAGTCGGGACTAGTGGTCTTACTGAGGTCGGGGAACAAGACTGTAAGCTTTTCATTGTGCCAGTCAAAGTAAAATCAAAGAAAGGTCAAATAGTGGAAACATATGCCTTTCTAGACCAAAGGAGTTCAGCATCCTTTTCTACATTGGGTCTTGACGAGTGAATTTCTCCATTGTGAGATCAATAAAGACTATCTTATCTTATCTCTTGTCTTATGGACAAGCTGAATCTCACTGGGAGAAAAACAAAGATTATTTTGGAGGTCATCAGAAGTGAAGGTGAGGGACCTTTTGCTATTAAAACAATGCTCGGTTGGACAGTGAATGGGCCACTTAAACAGGAATGCTGTGGAAAACCAAACTGTCCGTTAACAGTCACTACCAACAGGATATCTGCTGTTACATTGGACAAGTTATGGAAACAACAGTTCAAGATGGACTTCCCTGAGAGAAGCTATGATGAGCATGTGGGGCTGTCACAGGAAGACTCTAGGTTTCTGGAGTTGGCTAATAAGACAGTGACCTTGAAGGATAGACACTACAGCATTGCCTGCCTTTGACAGACAGAGACATAAGAATGCCTGATAACCGTGTAATTGCTGAACAACGTGCCTTAAGCTTGAAGAAAAGGTTCATCAGAGATAAAGACATCCACAAAGACTACACTGTATTCATGAAATATCCTATATCCAGAGGTTATGCAAAAGGAGTGCCAATTGCAGACTTGGAGCGACATGATGGGAAGGTTTTGTATATCCCCCATCATGGGGTTTACCATCCTACCAAAGGGAAGATTTGGGTTGTATTTGACTGTGCGGCATCATTCCAGGGCATTTCTCTTATTGCACAGCTCCTGAGAATCAGAATCAGACATATTTTAATAATCCCAGAGGGAAATTGCTGTTTCAGTACCATCACCATTACATAAACATCACAAACATTTCAGGGCGGAGACGGTTCACTGAGGCCGTGCAGCCAAGGACAATACTGTCCACAAGGCGCTGCCCTTATTGAAAGAATATTACAACAACATGGGGGAAAGGGAGGGACAAAAAAAAGGCAGATGTTTGAAAATTTATGCTCTCACACAAATAAAGAGTCAAACAACCAACAAAAAAACCCTCATAGCACGAAAAGCACAAATAATACAAGACAACATATATGCAGAAGGTAAACATTTGAGACGGGTTGCGTGTGCGTAGTTCATCAGTTTTATGAGTATCAGTTATGCGTGTGTGTTTTTGGTGAAAGTGTTGTATCTCCGTGAACACTCTCCAGAGGCCATTGTCCTTGATGTTATCTGACGGGCAACAGTTCAGAAAAAGCATCCTCAGGTGTCAGCGGGGAAGGGGGGTAGCCGGGGGGCTTTTCTGAGCATTCTCCGCCATAACAATCCAGGAGTAGAGATAGGGAGGGAATCCAAATATATGACAAGCTGCACTGCCTTTCCTGTCAGCTTTAAGTCTTTTGCTGGCTCCAAATGGTAAATTCAATTTTCTGAATTGTTGGGCTTATCCGTGCTTCACTTCCAGATTTTATCCCATCTCCCCTTGAGTTCAACCACCAAAGCCAGTCTGCGTTCCAACACAGCCAGCTTTCGGCTCTGCTCCTTCACCTTCCAGAACTGTCCGTTCACCGCCTTAGTGAGCGCCTCATGCAGCCGGCAGACTGATCAAGGCCAAATGGCTACCGACATCTGCTGTATTTGCTGATACTTAAAAATCCACAAAAACCAATAAGTAGAGATCCAAGTATCCTTAATCAAAATGTAAACGTTTCAAACGTCCAGGAATGACAAAGTCGAAAGACACACCGTTTTCCTTCCAAGAATATAGGGTGTATCTCACAAAATGAGTCAAATCTGGACAGGCCGGGTCCCCCTTTCGTTGCCTAGCCGTCAAAAAAAATTTATCAATAGTATTGAGAGACCAGCTTACCAGATCCATCTTTTTCAGAAGACGCTAACCTGTTGAGGTTCCTCTGGTGGCCTGGAGGTGACTTCAATCAGAGCATGCAGGAGTATAGGATGGCCGTTCATTTGTTTGGAGCAACGTCCTCTCCGAGTTGTGCTAACTATGCTCTGCGGAAATGTGCGGAAGACAACAAAGCACACTTCAACCAGCAGGTGATTGACACCATTCTATATAATTTCTACTTGGATGATTGCCATACTTCAGTAGGCACTGAAGAGGAAGCAATCTCTCTTTACACAGACTTTAGACTCATCTGCGCCAAGGGAGGCTTCCATTTAACAAAGTGGATAAGTAATAGCCGCAGGGTCCTGGCAGTAATACCTGAGGAAGAGAGAGCTAAGAAAGTTAAAAATCTAGATTTGGATGGTGACCTCTTGCCTGTTGAGCGAGCACTGGGAGTTTTGTGGTGTTTACAGTCAGATGCGTTTAAGTTCTCCATTTCCATTCCAAACAGGCCATTGACCTGAAGGGAATTCTTTCTATGGTCAGCTCCTTCTATGACCATCTGGGATTCCTTGCTCCTGTCATTTTCGCAGCTAAAAGGATACTTCAAGATCTGTGTCAGAGGGGGATTGGATGGGAAGATACTATTCCATCAGATGTTGCCCAGGAGTGGCAAAGGTGGGTGGAAGAACTGCACCTGTTGGACAACATCAGCATTAAACGATGTTTAAAACCTACTGAATTTGGAGAAAAAAAACTACTGCTCAGTTGCATCACTTTGCAGATGCAAGTGAGAAGGGGTATGGTGTTGTTACCTATTTGTTGCTGCACGACAGTCTCTTACAGGCAGACAGTTCCCTTTCATAATGGTGAAGTCCAGGGTGGCACCTTTAAAACCAGTCACACCAGTCACAATTCCCCGTATGGAATTGACAGTGGTTGTGCTAGCAGTTCGCATGGACAGACTTTGGAGAAGAGAGCTGAGGCTACATCTTTTGGACTCAATGTTTTGGACAGACAGCACCTCAGAATTGAAATACATCAATAACAAAGCTACTAGGTTTCGTGTTTTTGTGGTGAACCGAGTGTCTGAGATTCTCGAGTCTTCTGGAATATAACAGTGGAGGTATGTGAATACAACGCAAAACCCTGCAGACCTTGCCTCTAGAGGTATGAAGGCAGAACCTTTTCTGCGTGACACTAAATGGTTATCTGGTCCTACATTCCTTACACAGCCAGAGACAGATTGGCCTGTTAACCCAGAGAACTTGCAGGAACTTTCACATGAAGACCCTGAAGTCAAGATGTGTGCCTCTGTGGTTGTCTCACCCACACATGATCATGACTATCCATTGGATTCCTTGATTCATCGTACCTCATCCTGGACTCGTCTTGTCAGGGTGATGAGTTGGATTTTGAAATTCAAAACATTGCTCTTACATAGAAGTACAAGACACATTTCCAGCCTGCATCTAATACAGCTCAGTCTAAATGTGCTCATCCTAGGGTTGAGTTCTGTAATGACTTTCTCTCATTGGGAGAGATTGAGGATGCTGAGATGCAAATAATCAAGTTTTGTCAGAGGAAAAGATATGCTGAAGAGATCTCCTGTCTCCAAAAGGGAAATAGCGTAAAGCGAAGCAGTCACATATAGGGTAGTTCACGCGTGACGTCCGCGCTACTTCCGGGTCCGGCGTGTAGGCAAAAACAGGACTGTTCTCGCATTCTATCATTACAAAACGGGTGAATTCGAGCGTGCTTTTAGTTAGTTTATTTTCGAAATCTAAACAATTGCCTACGACTTGTTTTCCCGGTTGCACACAGAGGCATTCCAAATCGTTGGATGTACGTTTCTTTCGTTTACCGAAGAAAGAAGAAAGACAAAAGAAATGGATATTTTCAATGAAGAAGGACCCAGGCAGACAATCCTAATCGACTGGGGGAGCCATCATACCCTGACAGAATTTGCAGTCTACACTTCATCTCCGGTAAATACAACTTAATTTTGAACTGGTCATTGTTCTACTGAAATAGCGACGGAGGGGAGGTGGCGATCGCTACACGGGGCGGGAGAAGCGGAGTCGATCCAGCAGCTGCTGCTGCACCAGACAGCGGCTGCATTACACCCCTATTAATGCGCGCTAGTGTATCTGTGTTTACGCTGCAACGTCGCCGACACCCTCACCCATTTTAATAAGACAAAAACACCAAAATAATCCTTTGTGAACAATTTCTTTAACCTACCGGGCGGGTCTTTCTCTATGCTGAGGCGCGGTCTGTGTCCGACTCCGCTTTCTGCTGTTACACAAACATGTTTGAACATCCATCCATCCATCCATTTTCTGACCCGCTTAATCCCTCATGGGGTTGCGGGGGTTGCTGGTGCCTATGTCCCGATATCAACCATCAACTTACCCTTAAAACGATCTTGTGATACGTTATCTAAAGAAGAAAAATACGTCGAGAACTGGTCAGTTTTCTTTGTTTGCGCCCGCTATGTGTTCACCTTCTGCCTTCCAGTCCGGCGCGCATGCGCGAAAAACCCGGATGAAAACAATAGCAGTGAACTACCCTATACAAGTTGAATCCTGTTCTGGAGGATAATGTGCTGCATGTTGGAGGACTCAGCAAGGCTGTCATGTCTGAAGATTCCAAACGTCCTATCATAATTCCCAAGGACCTTCACATTGCTGATCTCATTCTTCAGCACATCCATAAAAGTGTGGGTCATGGTGTTAGGAACTACATGCTCTCAAAGCTGCATCAGAAATATTGGATTCCTGGTGCTGGAGCCTTGATTAGAAACATCCTGTCGCGGTGTGTGACCTGCAGACGGCTTCATGGAGCCACAGGCCAGGAGCAGATGGCTGACTTACCTGAAAGCAGAGTGACCCTGAAAAAAAACCCTTTTAGTTTTGTTGGAGTAGATTATTTTGGTCCATTTGAAGTCAAGCGTGGGAGAAGTCTTGGGAAGAAGTATGGAGTTCTCTTCACGTGTTTAGCGGTTAAAGCTGTACATATTGAGGTCGCCTCATCTCTTGACACAGACTCCTTTATTAATGCCTTACGCCGTTTTATTGCAAGGCGAGGCCAAGTTCAAGAGCTGCAGTCTGATAATGGGACCAACTTTGTGGGTGCGGAGCGTGAGTTGAGACAAGCCATAGAAGAGTGGAATCAGGAAAAGATCTCAGATACACTGTTGTTGAAAGGAGTGAAATGGACCTTCATACCTCCAGCTGGATCGCACCATGGCGGAGCATGGGAGAGATTGATTCATTCCATCAGAAAGGTCCTTAATTCCATCCTGCAGACACTGCATTTAGACGAAGAAGGACTTCAAACTGCTCTCTGTGAAGTGGAATCAATCCTCAACGGTAGACCTATTACATTGGAATCTACCAATCCAAATTATCTGGAAACTCTAACACCAAACAACCTCCTTCTGCTCAAGTCTAACCCATGCTTACCACCTGGTTTGTTCAAGAAAAGTGACCTTTATGCACACAAACGTTGGAGACAGGTCCAATACATATCTGACCCATCACAAAGATATGCCTTCTTCAGGAGAGTTCCGACCATAAAGATGACACTTTTTTGACCTGGTTTGACATGACTCTTTGACTTGACTTTAATACTACTAGATGTTCATTGCAGACTGACTATATTAGGCTAAGTGCTGGTAACCTCTGGCCTATGACTGACTGACATATGGACAAAAGAAGAAAAGGGGAAATGACGTTAATGGACTATTTCAACGTTTTTTGTCTCATTCAGTTTTCTGATATAATGTATATCTTAGCATATGGCGTTGGATGTGTGATTATTGCTGTGTAATGATGTAATAATTAGGGGCCGGAACGTAATGGATAGGCGTAGTTTTGATCACGTGGTGTCAGCAGTGATTTGTAAGATCACCTGTTTTGCTCACCCAGTGAGTGGGTGATGGGGGATGTCTACTTTTTGCTGACCGCTTTAAGCTTTGGATGCTTTTTGTACCTTTTGCCTTTGATCACGGCTTGAACATGTGGATTCGTTTTTATGCTGCATTGCATGGTGTTTTGAAGATCAATAAGAATAAAAGGATCTTAACTGCAGCTTGGACTGAAATTTTGAATAGCGAGCGCGTCAACAAGAATTCCCCTATTCAGCCGCTCGGTTTGTTTGACTGTCGCCAATAGGAAATAGCACTTTTTATGCATTGCAACCCCAGAATTGATGAGTTTAGGCGCAGCCTTTCAAGCTCTGTGTCTCAGTGGTTCCTAAGTGACTGTAGAAAAAAAAACACCTTTTCTGGTAATGTCTGGTATCAGCACAATTTATGCCTAACTATAGGCAGTGAAGTGAGCGAACCAACCGTTGTAATACAGTAATTTGACTATGCAGGTCAGTACAGGTCAGGATGTGAAATACCGCCACCTTGTGGTACTATGTATGCTCTGTTTTTCAGTTCAATAAATGCTCGTGAAACTTCAGTAGGTTATGGACCCAGTCGGTCCCAGTCAGTTCTAGTAAATAGCTTAAAACAGTTGTTTTACACGGATTCTGTGTGGAGTACACGGTGTTGTGGGATTCACAATGAAGGACAGACTGTTTATCGACAAGCTAAGTGGACCAGACAACTGGGCTACATGCAAATTCCAGATCGAGCATCTGCTGAAAGATAGGAGTCTATGGGGCATGCTATGGGGCAGCTGCACGAGCCGAATTCGCTAGGAAGAAAGAAAAGGCGTTTTCAATGTTGGTGCTTAACGTAAGTACATCTCAACTGTACCTGATTACAAGTTGCCAGTCACCTAAAGAAGCGTGGGATATGCTGAATGGACATTTTGAGAGAAACACTCTAGCCGATAAACTGTTTCTAAAGAAGAAGTACTTCATGTGTGAAGTGAAGGAAGGAGAAACGATAACCGAGCATTTGAAGCGCATGAAGGAATTAACGGACCAACTCAGTGCTACTGGTGTGTAATTGAAGAGGAGGATCAGATTATGACATTGCTAGGTAGTCTCCCACCCAGCTATGCAACAATTGTCACTGCCCTGGAGATAAAGATGGACAGTTTGACTCTTCAATGGCGTACCGCGCACGTGACGTCACCATCTCAAGAGCAACGCCCCTTGCCGCTTTGGTAGGACAAACAGGTAGAGAGCGCCCGTAGCCACCAGCCATTACATGCGCAACAGAAACAGCGATATGACCGACTTTATAGCCGTTTCACAAGACGAAGTCCTAGGCGCACGGTTTACTGGTCGAACTGTCGAAGAACACACCAACCTTCAGCTCAAACGATGGCTTGAGTGTCGAGGGCTTAAAAAGACCAGAAAACGGGCAGAGTTGATCGAACGGTAAGTCGTTATTTTTTTTCCTGCTCGGCGTTCATGGCGTCGTCAGCCGTTTTTTCTCTGTTTGTAATCACCGTCCAGGAATCGGTATATGTTGCCAATAGGTAGCTACAAAACAACTTTAGGAATGGACGTTACACCAACGGTGATTCTGGAGGACAACTAAGGAGCTATTGCCATAGCTAAGAATCCAGTTGAGCATTCAAGAACAAAGCACATAGACATTCGGTACCACTACATTCGTGAATGTGTGCAGAATGGACAAATTCAAGTGCAATGCTGTCCTACAGATAATATGAAGGCAGATATCTTGACCAAGCCCTTAGCAAGGCAAAAGTTTGAGTATCTTAGGAGAGAGATTGGACTTTGTGTTGTGTAACTCTAATAAGAATAAGTTTTAGTCCAATGTTTAGTATTGTTAGAGCCTAAGTTAAGACTACTGGTAAGTAAGGTAAAAAAGAAAAAGGGAATGGAATTAAAAATGGTTTGCTAGTATTCTAGTATTACTTTTAAGTTTGTTAAAAAGGGGGACTTTTAATATATCTCCTAAGTGATTTAAGTTAAAGAATTTAACACTTAAGTTTATTGTAAAATTAAGTGGAAGTGTTGTAATACAGTAATTTGACAATGCAGGTCAGTACAGGTCAGGATGTGAAATAAAGTAAAAAAAATGTCAATACAAACAATGACTAACACAGTGAAAGTATGAACATGCACACACAGAGAGAGAAACCCTTCCAATATTACTTATAATCGCATCAGCAGAAACGCGAGGTCTGCGTCGGAAAAAGCTTGTTCACCCGTGTACGACTCCTCTCTCTGTCCAGAGCCCGTTTCCTCTTTCTTGCCTGCTCCGACATGGGCTTTCGCTGTTTTCTCGCTGGTTCCGCCATGATAACTGCACAAATATCGCCACTGCGCTAGCAACGAGCATGCCTTTCACTGGGGGGCATGTAGCAGCTCTCGCCGTAAAGCAAGACCGACTCTCGCGATGCACCAGACTTCTGAGCCTGTGGGTGCGGGCCGAGGGCTCCTGCAATTGCAAGTACGGTATTTTCCCTACAGACCACCAGGGCGGCCGAGAAAACCTTTGTTCGACCTGAAATGACTCATTTAATCATCCAAAACGGTATGGAACACATTAATTACCTGGAAAATGTTGCATAGTATGTCTTTAACGCCAAATAGAGCTCGACAGATTTTGCTTTCACAAGTGAAGCAATAAGCTTTCGCCATAGTGCTCCACTTGATTTATGCATGCAAATAGTTTTATTGTGATTCCTGTGGGGAGAATTTCAAAGTATGTGGACACTACAGTGGGAAAGTAGGAGAGTAAAGGAAGAACAAGAAGAGAAAAAAAAGAAAGAGGTGAAAGAAAGAAGAGATAAAAGGGAGAGAATGATAAAACGTCTTCCGTCTGCTTCATCACCTGGAAAGAGAGATGTAAAAAGAACAACACAACCAACGGACATAGTGTAACAGATACAATAGAGTAATACCTTGATACCATTGCTAAATCATATGTATTATTATTTAAGCTGACATGTGTAAAGAGATACCTGAGAAAAGAAAGTGAGAAAAAATAAATAAAAATAAAAATAAATAAATAAATGACGGGCTTTCTGTATATAAGTGAATACTTAGAACCTGGAACCCAGCACATGTGGGTGTTTATGAGAGTGCACTTGAGTATTTGACATTTATCCAGAAGGAAATTGCTCAATAGTGGTTGTGAAGAACCAAAGGCCCGTCTTCCCCGAGCACCTAGGCAGGCGCCAGGGAACCCATAACCCCGGACTCCCAAAGGGGCCCCCAAAGCAGGGCGCCCAAGAGGGGCCAACACAGGAAATCTGCAACCCCCAGACACAGATTTCTTAATCCAGTCTAATTGGTTAATTTCTCACCTGTGGTCACTAGGAGCACAATTGTGTTTTTTTGTATTATCAACCAGTCAGAGCTCTTAAAGACAGCGTCACACCGATCAACGGGGTCAACCACACCTCCTGACTAAGATAAAACTTTCTGTAATTTCCTTCCTCAGAGTGGCTCTCAGCAGCATCTGAATCCCTCTGAAGCTAAGACTCCTAGGTAGGAATATTTAGGCTAAGAAAGAAGCTCTGAGAGACACTGAGAATCTTTGTGAATACAGACACTGGAAACTGACCGCATTTCGCTCACAAACACACTCCATCAATATTTCTGACGGACAATGGAGGAGGGTTCTCTGTTATGGCGTAGCTCCACAGAGCCTTTGGGAAATGCCCTTTTGACAAAAATGGCTTTTATCTGTAACATAACAGAGAATTGACGGATGAGGTGAGATACGTCACCGCCCATCTCAGGCTAGTAGCCTAACAAAAACTAACTGTAAAATGCTTTACAGGTGAAAATTAACACAGGCGGCTCCAATGAGCCCACAGTGGTAACCATGACAACACACGTCGTACTGTTCAAAGTGTGTTTCTCTAAAAGAAAACAGACAGACCTATATATGAGACAAATCTAGAGAAAATAACGTTTGTATGAACAACGTTATCAAAGCACAATTCCCACTTCCTACCAGTTGGTGTCGATAATGCATACAGACAGTTATTTGCCAACTGCCATAAACCAGAGAGATAAAACTGAGATCCAGCCATCTGTGTAATCTCCTTTTCCTGTTCAATAAATTCTCAATTGTCAAAGTTGTTCTGTATACCTGAAACTGCTAGTTTATGATGTCAAATGTCACACTAAAGTATGTTTAGTGTGACAGTATGTTTAGTGTGACAAACTAAGGCCCTCTCTTTCTGAGATAATAAAAAGTACAATAGCAGCAGAGTGGATTTCAGAAAAGAAAAGAAATGTAAAGGAAATTCATCTCTCTGCTGGTTTCCTTGTAAGATTTAACCCAGTTGTCTCTCGTCTTTTTGTTGTTTAATGAATGTTTTAGGTGTTTGAACCTGTCATCTATCAATTGAAATATAATTATGTAAATATGATTATTATTATTATTATTATTATTATTATTATTATTATTATTATTATTATTATAATACTCAATGTGTATCATAAAGGAACAATAAAATAAACTAATTGTTTCTGAACTTGATAATTATTGCACAATAACAAGCTGCAACTAGCTATAAAATGGTTGTAACAAAATATTCTTCAAGCAATATATCAACCTAAAACAGACTTTGTAGTAAAATTAAATAAGGGTCCCACCACTGCAGACAGCAGCCAGGTAGAATGTTCTGATGAAAAGCTGCTTTATTGATGGAGTTGTAGCAACACACTGTGTTCTATTGGAAGTAATGTAACACCGTTATCTGTTACATTAAGTCATGACTCTCTTTTACTAAATGAAAATTGGAGCCTCCTATTTTCTTTTTGATACATTCCAAGTAATTTTAAGTTAGTTAGAGAGGATTTGTAAGTGAGATGAAGCCAAAAGAATCATAGTGTATTATTATTAGACTTCAATATGTCTAGAGATAATCTGGTGATAATTTACATAGAGGAGACAGCCAACTGCTAACATGGACATCCAGATATATTTAGTCAGTTCTGTTGTTTTACTGTAGATGATCTTTCTTCATCTTTGTGGTTAAATTAAGCTTTTAATGAAACCAGAGACACAGCAGCTCTGTAGTAGAGCCAAGACCTGAAGAGACTGAAGAGATTCTCTGTGTGGGTCAAACAGGACATTGATGTGAAGAGCAGATGTTCATCTGATGATGACATCGCTGTTTAGTCATCATGTTTTAGTCTGTTTATCAGTGTTTAATAGTCTGATTTAACTAGAACTAATGTTATTGTTTCTCTGATCGCAGACTAGTGGGCTGTAGTCTCTCATGGACTGACTGTGAAGTTGTGGCCTCAGCTCTGAACTCCAACCCCTCCCTGACTGAACTGGAAATAGGTGAGATCAGTGATGGCGGGAGAACCATTGGAGACTTTGATGTGAAGTGTCTCTGTAAGATCCTGGAGACTCCAGTCTGTAAAGTAAAGAAGCTGAGGTTGGTTTTTATCTTCACTGCTACTTTAATACTAATTTTAATGAATAATTTTGTTTTGACATATTTTTAAAGATAACCTGCTGTCCAAATGTTTTGCCTTGTAAATTGTTTATTGTCTTATTTGATATATTAGTATTATACAGTTCACACTTAAAATATTTTGGACTGATGAACAAAAACTACGAAAATAGGTCAAATGATGTGAAGTATTGATGGAGATATTTCAGTTTGATTCGGGAAATAATTTAGCTTTATTTTTCAATTGTTAATCACATCTTTACATCAAACATTAATTTTTGTTCCTAGAGGAGTAGTACCAGGATTGTTGTGCGGCTCAGGAATAGAGGACTCAAATGCAAGACCTGACACAGTGGATTCCAACTCAAGGTTCCTTTAATACTGTCCTGGGTCAAACACCAAAATCCAGTAGAAACAAAAGGATCAAAAACAGAGGCAAAGACAGGTCCAAATACAAGCTGGGTCAAAAATCACTGGAAGGCTTAAAACTTAAAGGCAAAAAGGCAGGAAAGCTATGCTCTAAGGGCAAAGACGAACTGGCAAAGGGAAGCTGCATGAGTGAGAACTAAATAGGCCAACAAACAAAGGAGGAGCACAAACACCAGGTGAATGGTATTAAGCTGTGACAGATCCTAAATGCAGGGAGGAACTCAGGAAGTGAAGCTGCCTAAAACGAGACAGGAAGTGAGTACAAAATAAAACAGGAAGTGAAACAAATAGGTAACACAAGTGACTTCTATCTAATCAGGATTGCCCCTGACAAGGACCACATATAGCCACATAAATAAGTTAAAGAAAAATAAGAAAATATGAAAAATGACTGTTTGAGAAAAACATAGACAGAAAATCTAAAGTAAATGGCCAGAACCTCTGGTGAAAAGAGCAAATGTGTCACGAGATGCTTAGTTAATCTGTGATACTGAGCTAAATTGAAGGCTAAGCTATGGAGCACACGTGTGATCCCAGACTGGTTCTGATCCAGTTGTTAGGCCCTGGTGAAAGTCCTGATTATCCTGACATGTTTTGGGTTAAAGATGCTCTAAATATTTTTTTGTTGGTTATCAGATGAAGTGTAAAATGCTTTCTTTTCAGTTAATTAAGGCAGATTGAGACAGGAATACCCACAGTAAAAGACAGTGGTTTAAAATCTAATAAATACAGTTCATAAGGGTAATCCATAAGAGGAAAAAAATAAACTGAAAACTGCTTAGGAGCACCAGAAAACTGAATATAAAGACAGTAATATCATTGGTTATAGTTGGGTGTGGACCACTCAGGTGGCCTAGTATTGCAGTTGGAGCCGTGACTTTGGGTGGATCCCTCCACCCTTCGCTTTGGGTGGAGGGATCCACCATCATCTGTTTCTACATTAATAGCGGCTGGTGCAATGATGTAGCAGTGATCCAGCAGCACTGTTCTCCTGACCTGGAATCCTTCATCATAAACTGTAAGCCTTTTTATCCACCCTGCGAGTTTGCTTCATTCATTCTGGTCGATGTTTACATCGCACCACATGCAAACATGCAGGTCGCACAGCGTACGCTCGCAGACCAGATTCTGAATGTGGAGTACAGAAATCCAGACTCCTTAGTTATTGTCCTTGGTGACTTTAACAAAGGAAACTTTACTCATGAACTTCCTAAATATAAACAGTTTATTAAAGGGGACAGCATTCTGGATCACTGCTACACCACAGTCTGGGTTGCTTATCATGCCGTCCCCCAAGCTGCACTGGGTCAGTCTGACCACATCATGGTTAACCTGATTCCTGCTTACAAGCAGAAACTAAAGCTCTGCAAACCTGTAGTGAAGACATCAAAGAAGTGGACCAGTAAGGCTGTGGAGGATCTGCAGGCGTGTTTGGATTCTACTGACTGTACACCAACAGCTGCACCTCCAGTTATCAGTCTGTTAAGCTCCTGAAGTTTGCGGACGACACCACACTCATCGGATTATCTCTGATGGTGACAAGTCCGCCTACAGGTGGGAGGCTGACCATCTGGTGACCTGGTGCAGGGAGAACAACCTGGAGCTCAACGCTGTAAAAACATTGGAGATGGTTGTGGACTTCAGGAAGAACTCAGCCCCAGCTACCCCCATCACCCTCTGTGACTCCACCATGGACACTGTGGAGTCTTTCTGCTTCCTGGGAACTATCATCTCCCAGGACCTAAAGTGGGAGCTGAACATCAACTCCCTCACCAAGAAAGCCCAGCAGAGGATGGACTTCCTGAAGAAGGCAGCTGAAGAACTTCAACCTGCCAAGGACAATGATGGTGCACTTCTACTCCTCCATCATTGAGTCCATCCTCACCTCCTCCATCACCATCTGGTACGCTGGTGCCACCTCCAAGGACAATGGCAGACTGCAGCGTGTCATCCGGTCTGCAGAGAAGGTGATTGGCTGCAATCTTCCATCTCTCCAGGACCTGTACGCCTCCAGGACTCTGAGGCGTGCAGGGAAGATTGTGGTTGATCCCTTCACCCCCGTCACAGACTATTTCAGTCACTTCCCTCTGGCAGGAGGCTGTGGTCCATCAGGACCAAAACCTCACACCACAAGAACAGTTTTATTCCATCTGCTACCTGCCTTATCAACAAAGCCAAGATCCACCTGTGAAACTGGACACTGCCTCTCTCCCCCGTTCAGGACTTACAAGCTTCTGTGTTACATTAACGCACAGTTTACTGAGTGTATATAGCTTGTTGGAGCCGTTTTGCATCTCTTTTGTTTTTCTGAATTTATTATGAACATATTTGCATTCTAATTCTACTGATTTATTTTTGAATCTTTAGTTGGAAATATGTTCATGTTTTCATTCTGATATGCTTATTTGCTGCTCTTCCTGTATGGTGGGCGTGACGTTGACAAGCTGATTGATTGACGTAATATATAGGTGCCGTCACCTACCGGTCAGGTAGAGTGGAAGTGGCAAACAGTTTTTCAAGCGCTTGATGCGGGAGCGCTTTTGTTTGTATGTTTGTATGCAAGTTAAAGACAAATAAATGCCTCTATTTTTCTAAGACGCACGTTGGGATCTGACCTATACTCATACTCTGAAGCGGTGGCTGCAAGGTTGCCGCTACACTGAGTTGAAAAACTGAGTCCCGAAGTGTCGGATATTGCCTGTTTGTGGATTTACGTTTCCAATGTGGATTACTTGAAGACGTGTGTGGAATTAACGTTACCTGGAAATCATCGTCTCAACTGTTCTGTGAGTAACCTGGTGGCTTATTGTTCTACAACCCAGGTGAGCAAACATTTCGAGAGACTTGAATATCGTTTGGATCGACAATAACGTAAACAGCACAATCGCTCATCTAACGTTACGGTTGCTGAACTGAATGCCAGTGTGTTTATTGGAAACGGACACTTTTAATGTCGTTGGACGATGTTAATACGATCAAATAGACTGTGTTTTGTGGACGTTATTTGAATCGCTGAATGAACTAAAAGGAAACAAATGGGCCTGCAACAAAAAAGTACTAACTTTAAGCGCTTGGATGCGTGCAAATTAAACTAAATGAATGCGCGTAATAAACGGAACTGAACTGTTGAATACTGACGTTGTTTTGGTAAGACACAAAACGTATTTAAACGAAAGACTTAAAATAAACTGAGATCATGTCTGATGAAGAAAGCCAGAATGAGGCCACAGGCTTGGAAGAGCAAGACTATAAAAGCGAGCTTTCAAAGCGCTCAGCGCAGCTCGGCGTGGTAAACTTGGGCAATGCACTCGCAAAATTAATGATGTGTGAGAATGTTGATGTTGCGGATGTGAAAAAAGAAGTGGCTGTGTTCCACACAATATTGAATGATTTTAAGTTTTGTCATGAGTCTACTCAAGCTTCGTTATCTGATGATGTGAAAGAGAGTGAAAATCTTGATTGGTATGAACCTAGAATGGCTAGATATAATGAATTCCTTGCTAATGTTGATAAATGGTTAAAACAACAAAACATAGATCCACAGACACAAGTTGATGTGACTGGCAGTGCGTCCAGAGTATCTAAGACTGCATCAAAGACTTCAAAATTATCCTCCACAGTCTCATCTATTTGTATTCAGATAGCAGTTGACAAAGCTGGTTTATTGGCTAAAGCAAAAGTTTTAAAGGAGAATGCTTCAATTACAAGAAGATCCTGCTATTTCACACAGTAAAGTAAAGGTGTTGGAGCAGGGGTCGGCAACCCGCGGCTCCGGAGCCGCATGCGGCTCTTTGATGCCTCTGATGCGGCTCAGCTGTTGAAAACAATTATGTCACAGAGCTGTGTACCTCATGAAGGCAGTCTCATCAATGCTGGCTGATGAACACTCCTCACCAGTGTGTGGCAGTAAAACGCACTGAAAATATGTTTGCCAACTGCCAATAAACTCAAGAAGAAGAAATAATGCTTGCGAGTGGCTGCAAAGCGAAATAAGTAGAGAAGGCGGCATTTTCAGATGCTGTTTTTTTGTAGTAAATTCTACAAATGACAAGGGGACCACGGTGACACGGGACCTAAAATAACATGGAGTGAGAGAGGTGAGAGGGTGAAGAGAGCTAAACAGCAGGGTAAGAGTCGTTTCTACATCTAACGTTTGTTCATTTTCAAAGTGAGGAAAAGCGAACTGCGCTTGGCTCGAGGCTGTGAGCGGGATCCTGCGCGGCTGAAGTCAGAGCTTCAGCCGCGCAGGACTCCGTCTGAACGTCTGATAGCTAGTCTAATGCAGCTTTTAGCTTGTTAATGACAGGAGCTCGTTTACGTGCGTAACTTTCCCGGATGTGATTGAAATGTGTTCAGATTAAAAGAAAAGTATTCCGAAAGTACCGTTTATATGGGATTAAAACAAATAATCCAACCATGACGTGCGTTTACTCACACCAAGCTTTATTCAAAATAAAAACTCTGACATTAGCAGAGTTGATGATTTCCATAAAACAATAGAAGTTTTGTACATATACAAAAAAAAAAGAGGCAAAGATGCGTTTGTTCTGCTCCCGGTCCATTGTGTCGCGAAAAAAATTGTTATATGCAGTGTCATTTAATTTAAGATTTCAAAAGGGTTTTGTGGCTCCCAGTGTTTTCTTTACTGTGTGAAACAGGTCCAAATGGCTCTTTCAGTGATAAAGGTTGCCGACCCCTGTGTTAGAGGAACTTGAGCCGAGCCAAGAAATAAAGCCACAATGTGAAACAGAGGATGATATGAATGCGTATCTGGAAGGATATTTGCAAAAGCACAAGACCAAAACTGTTGACGATGAACCCAGTGAAAGCAGCAGAATTGAGTCTATCCTGTCTCCACCTCACTTTACTCAACTAGGAGCAGTACCTAAAATCCCATTACAGAAAACCCTGCGTGTACATCAGATGTCTGAACCACCACCACCAGCACCGGTAATAGCAGCAGCAGCACCCGCAAAACAAAAAATGAAACTGAATTCATCTAAGGTCACTATAACAGATGTACAAACAAGAAAGGAATCCACTCCTGGAAGGGACCAGTCTGAACATTCAGATATTTCAATATTTCAATACAAAGACAGTCAGACTTGACAAATCTGCTTGTTTCTGTTGTATCTCAAACATCACTCCCTAAAAAAGAAGTTCCTGTTTTCAGTGGTGACCCTTTAGAGTTCCAGCTCTTCATGCAGGCATTCAGACATAATATAGAGGACAAGACTGACAGTAACAAGGACCGACTGTATTTCCTTGAACAGTTTACAGCGGGCCAAAAAAGAACTTGTCAGAAGCTGTTTACATCTGGATGCTACAGCTGGTTTTATTGAAGCAAAGCGTTTGGTGAAACATCATTTTGGAAATAAGTTAAAATCGCATCAGCTTATATGAATAAGGACTTGACCTGGGCTACAATTAGACCAGATGATGCTAAAGCACTGCATAGTTATGGACTGTATTTAAGAAGTTGCAACAATGCTGCTCAATCTTTTCAGTATATGTCAGAACTTGATTTACCATCAAACATGAAATTAATAGTGTCAAAACTTCCATACAAGCTCAGCGAAAGATGGAGATCTGTTGTATGTGACATCATGGAGCAAACACAGCAGAGACCCAAATTCTGTGATCTTGTTAAGTCAATCGAAAAGCAGGTAAAATATTGCAAGACCCTGTGTTTGGTGACATTACAGACCTCACTAAAATCAGCCAAGCAAGACGGGTGGTAGCAGATCTGCCACATGTAAAATCTGGCGCAAAGAAAAGTTTTGCTACCACAGTCTCCCCAGTCGTTTGTGATGCTGGCCCTAGCAGAACTTATCCTGTGAAAATGGAAAATGGAATTAAAGGCCCTACTGCCGATATGAATGATGCATTTCTTAAACCGTGCACCTACTGTAAAGGAAATCATGCTTTGGAAACTTGTCAGAAAATAACAAAGATCCTTCATCAACAGAAAGTTGATTTTCTGAAGAAAAATGGTTTCTGCTTTGCGTGTTTGATTAAAGGCCGTCTAAGTAAATCATGCAAGAACCGTTTGATATGCCACTCATGTGGTAAGAAGCATCCCACCATCTTGCACATAGCAAACAGTCCTCCAGATGGCGCTGTAGGAAATGTGACTGTCTCTTCAGTGGCCAAGAAAGATGCCAGCAGTGGCACAGACTCTGCATGGCATCTACAGTCCAAACAGGGGCAGGTACCATCTACCACAAACTGCCTATCATGCCTGTAAAGGTAAAAACAGCCAAAGGAACTCATGTTGTTGAAACGTATGCTTTTCTGGATTCAGGAAGTTCCGCAACATTCTGTACAGAGACGCTCATGGAGCAACTGTCCATAAGAGGAAGGAAAACGGACATCTTACTTCGAACCATGGGTCAAGAAAAGCCTGTGCAGACCTACAATGTGAGTGGACTCCAAGTATGCAGCCTAGATGGTGATGACTTCATAGAACTTCCAGAGGTATTTACACAACCCGCCATACCTGTTAACAGAGAGAACATCACATGTGATGAAGATCTCAAACAATGGCCTTACCTTCAAGCAGTCCCGTTGAAGTCCATCAGTGCCGACGTCAGTCTGCTGATCGGAGGGAACGTTCCCAAACCCTTAGAACCACTGAAGGTCATTAACAGCCAAGACAAGGGGCCCTATGCTGTCCTAACACACCTGGGATGGATAGTAAACGGACCTCTGGGTACTAGCCCACCCTTAGACCAACATGGACGACCACAGATAGTAGCCAACAGAATATCAGTGGCTCGTCTGGAAGAACTCTTGGTCCGACAATACAATCAAGATTTCTCAGAATTGGTGCACCAAGAGAAAGCAGAACACTCTGTTGAAGATAAAAGATTTCTTCAAATAATGAATGGATCCATCACAAAGAAAGAAGGTCACTATGAATTACGACTGCTGTTCTGCAGAGATGACCTTCACCTGCCGAACAATAGGAAAATGGCTGAACAAAGAGCTCTAAGCCTCAAGAAAAGACTAGAGAAAGACCAGTCGTTTAAAAATGATTACGTCAACTTCATGAATGATGTTTTCAAGAAAGGGTTTGCAGAAATGGTACCTGAAGAACAGCTCCTCCGGATGGATGGATGGAAGACTTTGGTACATCCCACACCACGGGGTCTATCACAAACAGAAAAAATCTATCCGTGTGGTCTTCAACTGTACATCTTCATTTCAAGGTACGTCTTTGAATTCTGAGTTACTGCAAGGCCCAGACCTTACGAACACCTTATTGGGTGTACTCCTTCGTTTCCGACAGGAATCAGTTGCAGTGATGGGGGACATAGAGGGAATGTTCCACCAAGTCAGAATTCCTGAAAATGATGTGGACTTTCTGAGATTCTTATGGTGGCCAGATGGTAACACTAACCAACCACTCAGATTTCAGAATGGTCGTACATTTGTTCGGAGCAGTCTCCTCCCCGAGCTGCGCAAACTTTGCACTCCGACAGACAGCTGAGGATAATAAGAATAAAACAGACACTTCCATTCTTGCCACCATCAGACACAACTTTTATGTGGATGATTGTCTCAAATCTGTTCCAGATGCAAGCAAAGCCATCACTCTTGTCCAGGATCTGAAGGCAGTATGCGCCACAGGTGGATTTAAGCTTGCCAAATGGACTAGTAACAGCCGTGCTGTCCTAGTCTCACTACCCTCAGAGGAACGGGCCAAAGAGATCAAGAACATTGACTTGGAGAGAGACAAACTTCCTGCAGAACGTGCCCTTGGCATGCGATGGGACATTGAATCTGACACATTCTTCTTTAATATCACTTTGAAAGAACAACCACATAATAGAAGAGGAATTATGTCTGTGCTTAATTCAGTTTACGATCCCCTGGGATTCTTATCACAAGTTATGCTGTCTGGAAAAAAAAATCCTCCAAGAGTTATGCAAGAGGAATTGCAGATGGGACGAAGAAATCCCAACAGCTCTTGCATTTAAATGGAAGGAGTGGCTGAAAGAACTTCAGATGATTTCCAGCTTAAGAATTGGAAGATGCTACAAACCAGCTGGCTTTGAAGTCACAAGTGCTCAACTGCACCATTTTTGCAATGCTAGTGAGAGTGGCTATGGGACAGTAAGTTACCTACGACTGACCAGGAGATGTGGACCTCCTCACATTGCCTTTGTGATGGGAAAAGCAAGAGTGGCTCCTTTAAAGGTAGTGGCTATTCCCAGACTGGAGCTGACATCAGCAGTTCTAGCAGCTCGGATAGATCGAATGCTGACGAATGAACTAGAGTTTGAGATGATAGACTCTGTGTTTTGGACCGATAGAACATCTGTTCTCAAATACATCATGAGTGACACACAGAGATTCAAGACCTTTGTGGCTAACAGAGTAACGGTCATCAGAGACCTGACACAGAAGTCCCAATGGCGTCACATTAGAACTGATCTTAATCCAGCAGACAAAGCATCCAGAGGAATGTGGGCAGAGACCTTTCTAAAAGGCACGAGTTGGATAGAAGCCCCAGACTATCTGTTTGAATCCGAAGTTGCCTGGTCAAAGCTCATGGTGGATCCTCTAGAGCTGTCCCAGAGTGACCCAGAGGTAAAGCAAGCTGCCATAACTCTTGCCACAGTAGCCTATAAGAGTCCTCTAATTTGCTTCATAGACTACTTCTCAGAAGGGAACAAACTCCTCAGATCTGCAGCCTGGCTAATGAAGTTCAAGAAGCACCTTATCCAAAAGAGGAAAACAAGTGTCACATTGAACCTGTCAATAAAACTAGATCCTGCTGACCGACAGTTAGAAGATCTCACCGCTGCTGAGGAGGCTCTTACATCTTTCATTCAACATCACTCTTTTGGAGATGAAGTACATGCTTTACAGAATGGCCAAGCTGTGAAGAGAAGCAGTCGACTCTACAAGTTGGATCCTGTTCTTCAGGATGGAATTCTGAGAGTCGGTGGCAGGCTGAGCAGACTGGCTATGCCTGAAGAGCACCTGGCCATTTTGCCTAATGACAGCCACCTGTCAACATTACTCTTGCGCCACACTCACAAATGAGTAGGACACTGTGGAAAGAATCAAATGCTCTCGAAACTAAGAACAAAATACTGGATCCCAAAAGCCAATTCAGCAGCAAGGAGAATAACTCATGACTGCACAATCTGCAAACGATGGCATGGAGCAGCTATGAAGCAGAAAATGGCGGACTTGCCCTTGGTGCGAGTAACACCAGATCTGCCCCCCTTTACTCACACGGGCTTGGACTACTTTGGGCCCATAGAAGTTAAGAGTGGCCGTAGTTGAGTGAAGAGGTACGGCACCCTGTTTACATGTCTTGCCAGTAGAGCTGTACACTTAGATGGCCTACTCCCTTGATACAGACTCCTTTATTTTGGTCATCTGCAGATTTGTCTGCAGAAGAGGCCAAGTAAAAGAGATTCTGTCTGACAATCGAACCAATTTCGTGGGAACAGAGCGGGAACTGAGAGAAGCTCTGACTCAGCTGGACCATAGTTAAATACAGAATCATATGCGTACAGAAGGAATGAAATAGACATTCAACCCACCTTACGGCTCTCATCACGGAGGTATGTGGGAGTGCCTTATACTGATCATCAAGAAAGCACTCTACTCTGATCAAAGAACAGACCTTGGATGACGAATGTCTTCAAACCACCCTCTGTGAAGTGGAGGCTATTCTCAATGCACGTCCAATAACAGTAACATCTGGAGATCCGACAGATCCTGAACCTCTTACTCCAAACCATCTACTACTGCTTAAAGCACTGCCCATCCTTCCACGTGGGCTCTTTAACAAACAGGACTGCTACGCTTGGAGAAGATGGAAGCAGGTTCAGTTCCTCTCAGATCTCTTCTGGAAGAGATGGACACGTGAATACCTCTCACTGATGGAAAGAGGTAAAAAGAAATCTTAATTCTGATGACATCGCCCTCATCATTGATGACACATCACCCCGTAATTCCTGGCTGATGGGACGTGTAATACAAACTTTCCCTGATGCAAAAGGATTTGTACGTCGTGTTAAAGTCAAGACTCAGACTGGTGTTCTAGAAAGGCCAATCACAATGCTTTGCCTTCTCAGAGACATGGCCTGACTGACAGACTGACCGTTCATTACTGACCAGTACACTTGTACACTTTACTGACCATAGAATGGTTTATTAAATTAAGCCTTCATGTTTTCTATGTAATATGTAAAGGTATTGATTGAGTGAATGGTTGTATATGTGAATTTTTTTTTACCGCTATTGAATATCTGAAAATATGACTAAGAAGAGTCTATGACTATGGTAGGCTTACTGTAGGTTGTCTTATGGACTAAAATTAACTTAATTCTTCAATTTTTGGAAATCCCTTGATTTTTCTTTTGAAAGGACTACTTTTTTCCAGAAAGCAATTTTCTGATTTATGAATACCTAAAGGGACTTAATGTGAAAAAAGGACAAAAAGAAAAGGAATGTGGAAAACTTTATTTGAATGCATGGACGGTATTGCATGCTCTTTTGAAATGCACGGCTCCTTGTGAATGTATGTGTTGAATTGCCATAGTACGATCAATTAGGAGCCGGAATGTTGGAGCCGTTTTGCATCTCATTTGTTTTTCTGAATTTATTATGAACATATTTGCATTCTAGTTCTACTGATTTATTTTTGAATCTTTAGTTGGAAATATGTTTATGTTTTCATTCTGATATGCTTATTTGCTGCTCTTCCTGTATGGTGGGCGTGACGTTGACAAGCTGATTGATTGACATAATATATAGGTGCCGTCACCTACCGGTCAGGTAGAGTGGAAGTGGCAAACAGCTTTTCAAGCGCGTGATGCGGGAGCGCTTTTGTTTGTATGTTTGTATGCAAGTTAAAGACAAATACCTGCCTCTATTTTTCTAAGACGCACGTTGGGACCTATACTCCGACACTGAAGCGGTGGCTGCAAGGTTGCCGCTACATAGCTTCATTCTGAATATATATCCTTTTTAATATTTATTTTACTGTATTCTTATTTTTTTGTCTGCACCATCAACACCAAGTCAAATTCGTTGTAAGTGCAAACCTACTTGGCGATTAAACTTGATTCTGATTCTGACTTTTCCGGCCAAGTTTTTTCCACTAGAGAGGAGGACTAAACAGAGCACAGCATTTCTGTTAGCATTGTTATTCATCTGGCACAAGGGACCCTTTTACTTTTATTATTTGCTCTTTGAGTGAAGCGACCACTGAGTTTGGTCTCCATATTCACAAGCATCGAAACAGGCCTCCAACATAGGGTTAGCTTGGGTTTTCCTGGCTTTAGGTTTAGTTAATAAGCATTTGAGCAAATACTATTGAACTGTGATTTCGGATTGACACCCTGAGTGTTTATATTTTGGTGTTGTATGCTGAGAAGTGCTTGTTGCTTGTCTTTATTTAAAGGTCCTAAAATACATTTATTTTATGCACCTTATTATTTTCCTAAATAAAAGGGGGAGGGTTATTGTGAACACTTTATACCTTGTGTCAAATGGTGATTTATTCTGTGCCTCATCATTCCAGTGTTCAGTGTGTAGTGCTAAAACCTAATACCGTACATAGATCCCAAATAATACTTTTAAGTAAACATTGAGGAGATTGATAGAACCCAGAGCCCACTGATTTAATTAGTGAGTATTAAAGGGCTACATCATATTTAGTTAAATTTATTTATCGTGGGGGAATGGTGGCCTAGTGGATAGAGCAGGACGCTAGTGTCCTGGGAAGGCTGTGAGTTTGCTGGCTCAAATCCCACAGGCTCCAGCCTTGGGTCCCTGAGCAAGACCCAGAATGCTCCCTGGCGCCACCCAGTGTCAGCCCACTGCTACCTGGGGGACTGGTTAAATGCAGAGGACACATTTTATTGGTTTGTCCAAAGATGTAATGAAATATCCAGATTATCCATATTATTATTTACTCCAAACCTCTGAGCTGCCCGCAGGTGGGGAAAGTCTCCTCATCGTGGGTTTTAGTTCTCAGAATGACACACCAGACCCACTGAGAACAACTTACCCAGTGTGATTGAGAACATCTGAGCCCAGCAGCAGAACACTGGACCAATATTAAGTGATCAGGGACTGAATGAGCAAAACTTTAATCAGACGCCATGGTTCCTTAGAGAAAACCCTCCATGCAGGCTGCTGGTTTAGGTTAACAAAAACATAACAATATGAGCTAAAACTCTGTTAAATGATCCATGTTTAGAACATTATGGGTCTGAGAACCACTGTTCTACCAGAACCCTGAGCTAGACTAGAAGACAGCAGCATTTTAAACAGACGCCAGATCGATCAGACTTAAATATCCAACTGCTGAGAAACACACCTTGATCTGGACCATCACACGTCATGATAACATGTTTTGGTTCTGCTGGGTTTAACTCTTTAAATCAGTTCTACTGGATCAAATATCAGACATCGGTTCATCATGTTTCTATAGCTCCACATGTTCATATTTCAGGTTTAACCTGCACCCTGTTGTCTTCAGCTCACATATTTTATTCTTTATTCAGATTGTGGGGCTGCAGGTTGTCAGAGATCAGCTGTTCTTCTCTGGGCTCTGCTCTGAAGTCCAACCCCTCCCATCTGACAGAACTGGACCTGAGCTGCAACGACCAGGAAGATGCTGGAGTGAAGGAGCTGTGTGGTTTTCTCCAAACTCCCCTCTGCAAACTACAGAAACTGAGGTCAGACTCTATGTTTCAGTTCAGATATTTGTGATGTGAAAGTTGTGTTCACACTAAACTGCAGACATCTGGCTGATATTCTACTGACCCACACTGAGGATCTTCATGGTAAAGTCTGCTTTCTTCTTCACTGCTTTGGTCCAGTTCAGGTTTTTCTTTTTCCAAGTTCCTGCCTGGATTTATTTAATAATCAGCAAAAAACAATGAAACAATGAGCTGAATTTCAGTTTAGAGTTGTAGCTTTTATCCAGAACTGTGAAAAAGGAAGATTGAAGAAATGAAAAATACTGATGTTTCTTTTATTTGAAAGTTTTTAATCTCTTTGAATGTTCATCACATATTGTTTTTACATTTTCTACAGGATGATTTTAAAATAATTGCATTGATATTTCTGTGAATAACTGGATATAGTTCAACTTAGTTCAGATCTTCTATTCTAATAAATATTTCCTCAGTTTGTTCCTGGACTTGGAGCCAGTTTTCAATGTTGTCTCTCTGTGTTACTAAGGTCTGAGCCCTGATCTCAGGTCAGAAGCGGACAGCATTGGGACCCCCAGTGTGTAGAAATGCCCCTCATGTGAAGCGGGTCAGATGGGATTCAAGCCAGTTCAGAAAAGTGAATTTTAGCTCCTGGAATCTGTCTGACAGGAACAAATCTATAATCCCTGATTGATGCTTCAACACTTTTAGAAGCTCTGGAAGGATTTTACTGACTAAAACACTCAGACACAACATGTCACAGTACCAGGTTCTGGTTCTTGGGTTTTCAGCTCCTAAAGTCAGTTTTACATCAATATTCTCCATGATATTGTGTTTTTATGGCTGTGTAATAATTAAAATAGTTCATTTATCTGCATGAATCTACATTTGTTCACATTTCCTCCATAATTCCTCCTGAACTGTTTGTTTTCTGTGAAACTTGAATAATTTGGCTGCAGAACCTGAGTTTGAATTGATGGAGCTGCTGGTGGAGCTGACAGAGGGGAAGAGCTGAAGTCAGCAGGTCTGTCATTTATAAAGCTTGATATGCACAAAATGGGACCTGAAATGTGTGTACGCCACTTTCCACACAAAAGTTGGGATGTATAAAAAATTAACTTGAGGGAGAAATGTGTGGTCCTCGTGCCAACTCTGACCCAGGCGTACGCTCATTTTGGAGACGGGGAAATTGGAGACGCATATGGTGAAATGGTGAATTCCAGCCAGCCCGTATGAGGATTCCTCTTCGATGTTCAATTTTACTCCATACAGTGTTGTTTTTGGCAGCCATCTTAGTTTTAGTCTTAGTTTTAGTCTTCAGAACGAAAATTATTGTTCGTTTTAGTCACATTTTAGTCATTACTATACAAAATAATTTTAGTCCAGTTTATTCGACTAAAATTCAAAAAAGGTTTTAGTCTAGTTTTAGTCAGTCTTGTGTTGCAATTCATAAAGCAACAGTTGACCTCAACAATTTTGAATTATAATTAGATTCTTTACCAGACTGAAAGCATTTTTTAACAATTAAATAACTTAAACAAGTGATATAAATAAATGAATGAATGATGATGAAATATTTAATTCAATATGTTTTGTGACAGTTTGTATTCAGAAGTTTTAATAAAAGTGTAAAGTATTTTAAGTATCGTTTATTTATTTATTTTGTAGTAATACATAACCTCACTGTATTTGTTTATAGTTTTTGCTATAACATGATAGCGTGACATTTGTGTCAATAATCTTCTAGTATAGGGTATTCTGCGTGGTGGGAGGGGGGGGGCCCAAATCAAATTCTGCTTAGAGCCTCCAAAAGGCACTGCACAGGAGGGAAGGGGGGAGAGCGGCTGCCAGTTAAACCTTCATTCAGAACCAGTCATGGCGTCACACTGGATCAGAAAACAGTTTTGCCTAGTGATGGGTCGATGAGGCGTCATGAAGCGTTTCGACACATTGCCAAACTGTATTGATACTGTGCCGATACTGTGTCACTGAATACTGACACCTGCTGGACCTTAAAAATCCCTACAGGTTGACAGAGATAACTGACACTGATTTGGTGACCACAATATACAATACAATTTAAATTGTATTGTTCAATTCAATTCAATTCAATTCAATTTTATTTATATAGCGCCAAAATCATGAAACATGTCATCTCAAGGCACTTTACAAAATCAAGTTCAATCATGTTATACAGATTGGGTCAGATTATACAGATTGGTCAAAAATGTCCTATATAAGGAAACCAGTTGATTGCATCAAAGTCCCGACAAGCAGCATTCACTCCTGGGGAACCGTAGAGCCACAGGGAGAGTCGTCTGCATTGTACATGGCTTTGCTGCAATCCCTCATACTGAGCAAGCATGAAGCGACAGTGGGAAGAAAAACTCCCCATTAACGGGAAGGAAAACCTCCGGCAGAACCGGGCTCAGTATGAACGGTCATCTGCCTCGACCGACTGGGGTTACAGAAGACAGAGCAGAGACAAAACGAGAGACAAAAAAAGCACAGAAGCACACACTGATCTAGTAATCTGTTCTACATTAGATGGTAGTAGCGGGTGAGCCGTCTTCTCTGGATGATGTCACAGTTAATAGAACGCCAGACCAGGTGTACCTACTATGAAGAAAAAGAGAGAGAGCAAAAAGTTAAAAGCTGAAATGACGACAGTCATTTCAATGTAATACAATGCAAAACTGGAGAACAGTAGACTGAAGAACAGTAGAAATCAGTAGAGTGAGAGAAATAGACCCTGATGTCCTCCAGCAGCCTAGGCCTATCACAGCACAACTATAGAGATAGCTCAGGGTATGAGCCACTCTAACTATAAGCTTTGTCAAAAAGGAAAGTTTAAACATTAGTCTTAAAAATAGATAGGGTGTCTGACTCACGGACCAAAACTGGGAGTTGGTTCCACAGGAGAGGAGCCTGATAGCTAAAGGATCTGCCTCCCATTCTACTTTTAGAGACTCTAGGAACCACCAGCAGACCTGCAGTCTGAGAGCGAAGTGCTCTGTTAGGAACATACGGGGTAATCAGAGCTCTGATATATGATGGAGCTTGATTATTAAGGGCTTTATACGTTAGAAGGAGAATTTTAAATTCTATTCTTGATTTAACAGGAAGCCAATGAAGGGAAGCTAAAACAGGAGAAATATGATCCCTCTTGTTGATTTTCATCAGAACTCTTGCCGCAGCATTTTGAATCAGCTGAAGACTTCGAACTGCATTTTGTGGACTTCCTGATAGTAAAGAATTACAATAGTCCAGCCTTGAAGTAACAAATGCATGGACTAGTTTTTCAGCATCACTCCTGGACAGAATGTTTCTAATTTTGGCGATATTCCGGAGGTGAAAAAAGGAAACTCTGGAAACCTGTTTAATATGGGATTTAAATGACATGTCTTGGTCGAAAACAACGCCAAGATTTTTAACTTTATTACCAGAGGCCAGGTTAATGCCATCCAGATTAAGGGATTGATTAAGAACTTTATTTTTTGAAGACTCTGGCCCAAAGATTACAACTTCTGTCTTGTCAGAATTTAAATGCAGGAAATTTAAAGTCATCCAGCTTTTGATGTCATCAAGACATGACTGCAGTCGAAGTAACTGATTGGATTCATCACGATTTATGGATAAATATAGCTCAGTGTCATCAGCATAACAGTGGAAATTAATCCCATGCTGTCTGATAATTTTGCCAATCGGAAGCATATATATAGTAAATAGAATTTGTCCAAGGACTGAACCCTGTGGTACTCCACAAGTGACCCTAGAGTTTGAGGAAGATTAAATATTAACATGGACAAACTGGAATCTGTCCGACAGATAAGATTTAAACCAGCCTAATGCTTTTCCCTTAATCCCTACAGTATGCTCAAGTCTTTGTAGGAGAATATTGTGATCAACTGTATCAAATGCAGCACTGAGATCTAACAGGACAAGTATAGACACAAGTCTATTATCTGAGGCCATGAAAATATCATTGGTGACCTTCACCAGAGCTGTTTCAGTGCTATGATGAGCTCTAAAGCTTGACTGAAACTCCTCAAGTAGGCCATTACTTTGTAAATGTTCACATGGTTGATTAGCAACTACTTTCTCAAGAATTTTAGATAAGAAAGGAAGATTAGATAGAGGTCTGTAATTTACTAACTCATCTTGATCAAGAGATAGTTTCTTAAGTTAAGGTTTAATAACAGCTACTTTAAAAGCCTGTGGTACATATCCATTTACCAAGGTGAAACGACGCTAAGAACAAAGACGCATAGCGCAACCCGCCCAACCATAAAGGCGTCTGCCCAACCCATTCATCAGTGGTGCGCTCCGATCAGCACCTGGCGCTCACAGAGCGAGACTGCAGAACACCATCACACCAGAGGTAACAATTGGTTAAAGATTAACCATTATTAACCGTTATTTTGTTCACAGTTCAGCTTGGATTTTATTTACTGCGCAGCATAGCTTTGCTGTGCGCGCTGCTGTGGGCACTGCTGTGCGCGAATGCACACGCGTGAAACTCAGAGGGAACAGAAACAGTTCGGCGTGTCAGTCAGTACGAAACAGTTCCTGTATCGGTCACATGACTTTCCCGTGTCGATACGCGCATCGACACGGGTTTTGCTCTATGAGCTCGACACATGCGCCGACGCATCGGTGTTGCCAGACCCATCACTAGTTTTGCCAACCAGATCCATCTAAAAAGCCTCTTATTTTATTTAAAAGTTTTGTTCTTATAAACAGGCAGGCTGCCTTGCACTTGAATTCAGGTGCACAAAAATTACATTACATGTAATTTAGGTGCGTACTTTTAAGGATACTTTTAAGGAACTTGTTACAGCTGGACATTCAACTCAGATCTGTCATTCCTCCTTTTCCTTCTAAAGGAGCCCTTTACAGTCTTTATTTATATATTTTTCCCACCGTGCGGCGCACCAATCATGGGAAAATCCGCCCACCTCACGGCCGCAATCCGGTATCATTAAGTATAAATTATACTGATACCAGATGTTACCAAAAAAGTATTTTTTTCCACTGTCACTTAGTGAAAAAGGAGGATGTACAGTTAATCATTGTCAGGATGCAGCTTGTAGGCTGCATGCTGAGCCCCCCTTCCTCTTTCTCTTCCCTGTGCAGCCTGATTGGTTCCACCTGTCAGGCTCCAATTATCTCTGATCTGTTGCCACCTGTGTTCACCTTTTTATATACTCACCTCATTCTGCTCTCATCACTGGTCCGTAGTGTTCACTGCTGCTCGGTTTCTGCCAGAACCCTGTGTCAGCTCAGTTTTTTGTTCCAGTCAGCCAGAAGACTTATCTTCAGCTTTGTTTTTGTTTAGTCAGCCAGGAGACATTGTTTCAGCTTCATTTTTGTTCAGTCACTGCCAGAGACTCTGCTTCAGCTCTGTTCCAGCCCAGCCTCAACCCAAGACACTGTTCCGTCCTGCTCTCAAGTTCTCAAATCCTGGTGAGCCGTCCTGCTCTCAAGTTCTCAACTCCTGTTCACGACTCCTGGGTTCAGTCCTGGTCTCAAGTCCTCAGCTCTGATGTTCCGTCCTGGTCTCAAGTCCTCGGCTCTGATGTTCCATCCTGGTTTGAAGTCCTCGGCTCTGGTGTTCCGTCCTGGTCTGAAGTCCTCGGCTCTGGTGTTCCGTCCTGGTCTGAAGTCCTCGGCTCTGATGTTCCGTCCTGGTCTCAAGTCCTCGGCTCAGATGTTCCGTCCTGGTCTCAAGTCTTTGGCTCTGATGTTCCGTCCTGGTCTCAAGTCCTCGGCTCCAGAGTTCCTCCTGGTCAGTCTCTCCGTACTCCTCCTGCCGGCCAGCTTCTGCACCCTACATCTCCGTCTGGTAAAAGACTCTGGCTCCTTACGTCATCCATCATCCACTCTGTTCAATAAACTCACTTTTAAGAACTAGCTCTGTGTGTGCGTGCTGTGTCCGGGTTCATCCCAGAAAAATATCTTGACAATCATCGCATCCCTGGATCCACTCGCGCCCGCTGAACGTCAAGCCCAGAGGCTAAACCGAGGCTGTTTGCACATTCCAATTATATTTGACCAGGTTTTTTTGCAAGAAAAAAGGCAGAAAAAATAGAAATGTTAATGTGAATCAGTGGATAGGTAAACAGTGGAAAGGTGAACATCTAAAACCACCTTTCTCTGCTAGAAGGTCTCAATATTACCTGGCTTAAATTGATTAAAACTTAGCATAATCTAGTCACATTTGTTTATCCCTGCATATCCATTCTAGATCATGACTCATTACCACACAACCTGAAAGAGCTCACTTTGCAGTCTTCTGTTGGAGAAAATGTGGCTTTTCAAGGATCTCCCATCCTTCATCTGAAAGCAGTAACTCAGAGAAAAACAAGTATGTTAGTATTTAGGTGAGGCATGCAGTCAAAAGAAAATCTGGTCCTCTTAGTGTCTTAGTTCTTAACGTGATGTTTCTAAATTCTTGTTTGGTCCAGGGGAGGCAGAAATCTTTCTTTCCTTTTCTTTTAGAATTATGTTTTAAAACATCTCCTTCTTTTAAATTATTTGCAGAACTATCTTGAATGTAGTTACTTTGCCGCTGGAGATGCAAACATTTTTTTAACAAAGTATTAAACAAAACATAAGAAATCAATAAAAAAACAAAGGTAAAATGTCTCCCAAGGAGCATAATCTGTCTGTTCCAATATTATATAGATTATTGACTTATAACATTCTATTGATTTCTTTCCAGCCCCTTTGATCATGCAAATTCAATTAATGCTTTTAAACATATACAACATTCCAAATCTCTGTTGGTCTACTTTTTCTAAAGTAATGTGACTTAGGGTTATTCATCAGCACTAGCAATGATTTTCTCTTTAGGTTTATAAACTTCTAGTGTCTCTCTACAATGATAAGAGTCTACCCCCGTAATTCAGCATCAAGAACACTGTCTAACACAATAACAAGATTAGAATTACAATTTTAACCCATTCAAATCTGTAACTGCCCTCATTTTTGCTGATATTATGTTCATGCCCCAGAAACAGAGCACACTGCCCCAGTTTCAAAATAACCTTTGCATGTTTACATCATGGTCAGATTAGTTTTATCTTATCTTTTGTCAATGTTTTCAGGTTGAGCTGTTGAACTGGATAACCACAAATGATAGTAACAGATGATGCATTTAATGTGGTTGTCTGATATTTTGACGCTCTTCAAAATTCCTCTTTTGGCAGCAGTAAAATTCTTAGTCAAAAATCTCCCTTAAAAAAGAAACAAATCATATCTAGTTCAATTTTATAAAGTTTTGATCAGAGCCAAACTACATATTCTACCTGCATTTTATACATGTAATAAATCAAGGCAATGCACATAATCTCCCATATTCTTCCCATATGCTGTTTGTCATTTTATTAATGTTCTAAAATTACAATATAAAAAGCCTCTATCTGGTTTTTTACACCAGTCATGATTCCATTGTCAACTACAACCTTAGCATAATTTAATAGTGTAAATCTGAACATAGCCCCAAGGCCTCTGGTTTACTGTACTCCAAAATTAAACTCCAAACAATAAAGACCTTTATGTACAGCTTATCCCCCATTCCAATCATTTCTAACAACCCTGAGAAATGTTTAATTTAAGCCATGTTAATATCTCCACGTTTCAATTTATTTGGGCTGGACAAGTCATATAAAAGGCCAAATTTCTGTTATTCAATTTTCTTTCTTTTTCCTCTTTTAAACTTTTAGTTAAACATTTTGTTGTTGTTCGGTTGACCCAGCCCGTTTTACCCGTCAGGTGACCCCCACTTAAATATTACTTTGTATGCAAGATGCATGAAACAGAAAAGTATACTTCAAGTTATATTTTATCTACTAAAGACAGAGAAACGGTTGCAGACACATCAGCGCTGATGGGCTCTTGATCGACAAGAAGCCACAATTGCTCATCACACAAACATTATAAAGGGGTTCAGGCCCACACCCATGCAGGGGCCGTACACATCCAAACTGCATCATTAGTAGAGAAACTGTCACTTCCAGGGCGCTATCTGGTAGATTTGAGTCTTCTCCTTGTGTCCGGCGCTATTTAAGTGTGTCATGACGTTCTGGGTTATGCAGTTCGTTCCACTAAACCAGTTGATTTCTTAACAGGATGATAGCTCTGTCCTGGAGAAAAATTAATGTGCCCTCGATACATATGTGGATAAAGGAGATGGGATCTTGTATGATGTTGGAAAGGCTGACTTATATAACCTGGGGAAGGACTGCAGAGTTTGAGACTGTATGGAACCCTTTAATAGAGCTTTTTAAATGTCAGAGTGCTCAAAAATGTTAAAACTGCTGCGTTGATATATAGGTTGTTGAGTGTTTTTCTATTATTTAGTTTTATTTAATTTAAGTGTGAGGAGTATGTGAAATATTTTGTGGAAATTGTGACTGTTCATTTTATGGATGTTATTGTTTTGATTACTGTCTCTCTGTACTAGTGAAATATATATAAATCTCAATAAAAATATATTGTTGAAAAAAAATAATGGTGGGGAAACCTCTCTCCTCTCAATGTGAATCTCAACCCACAGCCACTGGGGAACTTCAGAACGGAGCATAGCGTTGTTTACTTTTTAACAACTTATGTCCAACATTTCTTTGCTTTTTCCCACCTCACCATGATAAAAAAATTTATCAGCCGGCACATTTTATACACATTAACATTCATGAGATGCTTTGCATCGACCGTTTATGGTTGAATCTGGGCATGTAGAGGGCAGAACCTGAGCCAGAACCTGGTACCAAATGTATGGATACAGCTGTGATCCATAAAGGAAAATGGCGTGCTGGTGTGCGTGAGCATGTTTTATAACTTCGAATATTTTTTGCTATACGGCATTTTCGTTTTCTTGGCTTACGTACACTTTTAGTACGAATTCCACACAAAGTTTTATAAATGAGACCTCAGGACTGTAAAAACTGCTGAACAAGTTTTAACTATTGAAAGTTCTAATATTTTTAATTGTTAAAAAGCTGAAGTCAGCAGGTCTTTATTGAATTAGCTGCTTGTTGTCATTAATAGTTCTTTAAATGGTTCTGTTGGACTGTTAGAACCTGCATCCTGGTGGCTTCAGCTCACATTTTTATTTTTTGCTCAGATTGATTTTCTGCAGGTTGTCAAAGATCAGCTGTAATTCTCTGGTATCGGCTCTGAAGTCCAACCCGTCCCATTTAAAAGAACTGGACCTGAGAGACAACAACCTGAAGGAGTCAGATGTTCAGCAGCTGGAGGATCTTGTAAAGAGTCCAGACTACAAACTGGAAACTCTGTAAGTAAATGGTTGGAGTGAGTCCAGCTGCTGTCAGCAGAACTGTTCTGAACCCAGTTGGTACCAAAGCAAAGATCCAGTGTTTCCAGTAAAGCTGCAGCTTCTCAGTGGGAGGAGAATGGTGACAGGCTTCCTGATTGGACACAAGACATCAATCAGCCAATCAGAGGAGGCAGCAGCTTGTTGTGTTCCTGTGTTTGTGTCCATTTGAAGATGACTGTTGTTGTGTTCATGTCTCCAGGAAATGCAGCTGGATTCCAGCTGACAGCCTTCCACCATGTCTAGAGACAGTGGTCCTCATTCATCAAGCTGTGGAGCATCAGATCTGATCTCAGACTCTTTGTTCTCTCATTTCAACAGCGAACAGCTAATTAGTTTCATCTTAGTCACAGCTCTAAGATCAGTCTGACTGCAGCCTGCAAATCACTGATTTCACAGCCCTTCATTACATTCAGTCACCATGTGGTCTTTCTACAGAGCAGAACCTCTGCTGAAGTCTACTCTGCACATCTGGACATGTGTCCTTCTCTTACTAGTTTCATCTAGATGTGTTCAGGGACAGCCTCCATGTTTCTTAGTCACCTGATGTTTCAGAAACAGATAAGATGTTCAGCTTCCAGAGGCTGGAAACACTCACTGATCTCCTCTGTTGCTCCTTCTTCTCTCTGCAGGGAGTGGAGGTGATGATCTTTGTAGATGAGAGAAGCTGAGCTGTCCTGATGATCCAGAGGTTGAAGCTGCAGCAGTTTGACTTTAAAGAGACTCTGACTGGATCCTGATGATGAACTAGGGAGACTTTGATCCTGTTTATCTGATCATGTCTGTCATTTAGTGTCTGATAGTGTTTGTAGTAATTTTACAAGTTTAATCGATCTTAAACACAAAATATTACAGTCAACCACCGGTCAGCAGTCAGAGTTCAATTACATAAATTTAATTTGGATTCAAATCAAAAGTTTTACAAAGATCATAAAGGTATGGGGTGAAGACATTAAGATTATGTGCCAACACTTTAATCCTTAATTTTTGGTAACCATTAAAGTTCTTTACAATTTCAATGTAGCAGATACTTACAGATGCCTATAATAATAAGCATTCTTCAATTAAATTTATTCAATTAAATTTTATTTATGTAGCACCAATTCATGAAGCGTGTCATCTCAATGCACTTTACAAAGTCAAATTGAGTCATATTATACAGATTGGGTCATATTATACAAATTTGTCAAAATATTTCCTATATAAGGGAACCAGTTGATTTGCATCAAAGTCCTGACAAGCAGCATTCCCTCCTGGAGAAGCTACAGGGAGAGTCGTCTGTATTGTCCATGGCTTTGCAGAAATCCCTCATACTGAGCAAGCATGGAGCGACAGTGGAAAGAAAAACCACCCATTAGCGGGAAAGAAAAACCTCCAGCAGAACCGCGCTCAGTATGAACGGTCATCTGCCTCGACCGACTGGAGGTTACAGAAGACAGAGCAGAGACACAATAAGAGAGACAAAAAAACACAGAAGCAAACATTGATCCAGTAATATGTTCTACATTAGATGGTAATAGCAGGTGATCTGTCTTCCTTGGATGATGTCACAGCTAACACAATGCCAAACCAGGTGCACCTACTATGAAGAAAAAAAATTGAGAGGTAACAAAAACTTAAAAGCTGAAATGACGACAAGCAATGCAAAACTGGAGAACAGTAGAAATCAGTAGAGTAAGAAAAATAGGCCCTGATGTCCTCCAGTAGCCCAAGCCTATAGCAGCATAACTATAGAGGTAGCTCAGGGTAACATGAACCACTCTAGTTATAAGCTTTGTCAAAAAGGAAAGTTTTAAGATTAGTCTTAAACGTAGATGGGGTGTCTGCCTCATGAACCAAAACTGGGAGTTGGTTCCACAGGAGAGGAGCCTGATAGCTAAAGGATCTGCCTCCCATTCTACTTTTAGAGACTCTAGGAACCACCAGCAGACCTGCAGTCTAAGAGCAAAGTGCTCTGTTAGGAACATACGGGATAATCATAGCTTTGATATATGATGGAGCTTGATTGTTAAGGGCTTTATACGTTAGAAGGAGAATTTTAAATTCTATTCTTGATTTAACAGGAAGCCAATGAAGGGAAGCTCAAATTGGAGAAATACAATCCCTCTTGTTGATTTTCATCAGAACTCTTGCTGCAGAATTTTGGATCAGCTGAAGACTTTGAGCTGCATTTTGTGGACTTCCTGATAGTAAAGAATTACGATAGTCCAGCCTTGAAGTAACAAATGCATGGACTAGTTTTTCAGCATCTCCCCTGGACAGAATGTTTCTAATTTTTGCGATATTTCAGAGGCGAAAAAAGGAAACTTTATTATTAACATGTACAAACTGGAATCTGTCCGACAGAGTTGATTAGCAACTACTTTCTCAAGAATTTTAGATAAGAAAAGAAGATTAGATATAGGTCTGTAATTTACTAACTCATCTTGATCAAGAGATGGTTTCTTAAGTAAAGGTTTAATAACAGCTACTTTAAAAGCCAGTGATACATAGCCATTTACCAAGGATAGATTAATCATGTCTAAAATAGTGCCACTCATCAGAGGGAATACCTCCTTAAACAACTCAGTTGGGATTGGGTCTAACATACAGGTGGAAGGTTTAGAGTTGAAGCTAAAATTTTAGATAGCTCAAAAAGCTCCACTGCTTCTAAACAGTTCAGACACTGCGCAGGTTCTAAATATTGCTTCAACGCTGCCTCACTTACTAAGGGAGGTAATCATGTTTGGGAGGATGCAAATTGTTTTATTTTTAATAGAATCAATTTTATTTATGAAGAACACCAAATCAGATAAGAAGTCTGACAACTGATCCAAAAACTGAGTGTAAGGGCCTGGTGGGCGATACAATACAACAAACAGAAGAGGTTTTATTGCTTTGCAGTTTGGATGAGGTAAACTGAGGACTCGGCCGGAGGGCACAGGTTACAGGAGCGCACGGGTTTGATCTGGGAAACGTGGAAGGTAGGGTGAACACGGGAATGTGGAGGAAGGCGAGGATGGACGGCCATGGGCCCGATAATGGTCAGGATCTCGTATGGGCCAGAATAACGGGGAGCTATTTTACGGCGAGAGGATTGGGAGGAGGTGTTCTGGGTGCAAAGCCAAACCAGCTGGCCGGGCGGTAGTGGGGGGCTGGAATCCTCCTCCGATCGGCGAATCTGCGGTTCTGTTCTACGGATCTTTGTAGGGCCTGTTTGGTCTGGTTCCAGAACTCGTGGCAGCGGCGAATGTGTTGGTGAACGGAAGGGACGGCAATTTGTCGGCCGCTGGTGGGGAATAAGGGGGGCTGATAGCCAAGAGAGGCTTCAAAAGGGGGGAGTCCGGTGGCAGAGGGTGTGTGGCTATTATGTGCATACTCCACCCAGGGGAGGTATTTATTCCAATCCGCTGGGTTGGAAGAGGTTAGACAGCGGAGGGCGGACTCCAGCTCCTGGTTCAGCCTCTCTGTCTGGCCGTTGGTCTGTGGGTGGTACCCGGAGGAGAGCGTATACCTGGCTCCTAGAGCCGAGGCAAACTCTCTCCAAGGTATCTCTCCGAGGTATGCCATGCAGGCGAAAGACATGCTTCACCAGGAGCTGGGCCGTTTGGAGAGCAGAGGGAAGTTTACGAA
Organism: Fundulus heteroclitus; assembly: GCF_011125445.2. Lineage (NCBI taxonomy): Eukaryota > Metazoa > Chordata > Actinopteri > Cyprinodontiformes > Fundulidae > Fundulus > Fundulus heteroclitus. The sequence continues at coordinate 54,214 of NW_023396669.1, read as the reverse complement.
GGGGAATGAGATGACAGGCCTTAGAAAACCTATCCACTATTGTGAGGATGGTAGTCATGCCTTGGGACGGTGGCAGGCCGGTGACAAAGTCTACGCTATGTGGGACCACGGGCGTTCCGGGATGGGGAGTGGTTGGAGGAGGCCAGTGGGTGCTCTGTTAGAGGGTTTATTTTGAGCACAGGCTGGGCAAGCGAGGACAAATTCCCGGGCATCCCTGGACATTGATAGCCACCAGAAGTAACGGGAAAGGAAGGCAGTTGTACGGCGAACGCCAGGGTGGGCGGAGAATTTCTCAGTGTGGGCCCATTGTAATACACGGGGACGAACAGTAGGGGGTACAAAGGTCCGATCAGGGGGTCCATTGCCTGGGTCAGGGTCGGATTGTTGGGTCTGCTGGATCAAATCTTCCATCTCCCAATGTATAGCTCCAACAGTGCAGGAGGGAGGTAAGATGAGGGCCGGTTCTTTTTCGGAGTCATGAGGGGCGTGCAAACGAGAGAGGGCTTCTGGCTTTTGATTCTTGAAACCAGGGCGGAAGAAGACGGAGATGTTGAAGCGGGAGAACGGGCCTGTCTTGGGTTGAGCCGCTTAGCGGTCTGTAGGTAGGTGAGGTTCTTATGGTCCGTCCAAATAACGGACTGTAGCCGTCTCTCCGGATCAGACCAGGTTTTCCCCAGAAAGTTTGCCAGTTATCAATGTAGCCCACGTCGTTTTCAGGACACCACCTAGACAACCAGCGGTTGAATGACGACATGCGGCTAAACATGACATCACTGGTTAGATCAGGCAGGGGACCAGAGAAAATTACGGAGTCCGACATTGTTTTAGCAAACTCACACACCGAAGCAACACCAACTTTAGTTACCTCCGATCGGCGTGACCGGGTGTCATTACCGCCAGCGTGAATAACAATCTTACTGTATTTACGCTTATCCTTAGCCAGCAGTTTCAGCTAGGATTTGATGTTGCCCGTTCTAGCCCCTATATAATAATAATAATAATATTTATTGTTTATTTATAGATTTGGAGCACATATACTCAATGACTTTATGTGACTTAACCAAAAGCGATCAGGCTTAAGTAGAAACTTATTCTGCCTAACCCTGAATACAATTAAAACATGTAATTAATGATGGTACCAAAAACACTCATATTATGACACTAAGTTCACTTAACAATGAAATTCAGTTCCAGAAACACAGAAAACCTCTAATAGCAAAAAAGGAGAAGAAAATACCAACAATAACCTATCTATAACCAATGTCATTATTGCTGTAACCATTCCATTTTATTCTATTTTATTAATACATACCTATGTATATGAAACAGATACATACACACTTTTCATTCACTCTTTCCTTTTATTCCCCTTCCCACTCATTTTACCTTGGTTTTTGAGAGCCATTAATCAAGTTTTCTGTAATTATCTATAAAGTTAAATTAGCAAATTTAAAAATATATAATTATTTTACAACACTTAAGATGATCATCGAAGAATTCCTCTGATGGATTTACAAACTCTTTTTATACTTGTCCTCAGCTTCGTGGCAAATACCAATACGTCTGAGACTATAACTGGATTTTCAAGTCTGAACAACTGTTGAATACAGCAGGGAAACATAAATTTGCTCTTTGTGCATCCAAAGTGCTGAGTCCAGGTCAAAAGATCATTTAATTTTAAAATATTTAATTTAATAGAGTATATTTGTTGGGGCAAAATATTCTAAATGATTGACTACGCTGATTGTTGGGATAAGTGTTTATACTTATAAAACGATTTATCTTGTTATGATGTAGTAATGTAAGCTTCTGATATAATCATATTACTCACATGATAGCTTAATCATGTCCGTGCGAAGAAACAGGAGACGCTCTGTTTCTTCGCTTCCTGAAACAAGAAGACTCAGCTACAAGATTATGTGCTGGCTGAGCGTGAATGCCCAGCTGTGTAACTTTGTTGACAACTGAGGCTGTAACTATCTGTTTCCCCACCCTTCAGTACAGCCTCAGTCATGTAACTAGGGAAACTCCCCAAACTTAATAAAATCGAGAGGAGAACGCTGAGACCGGCAGAGTGGGTTGGAGATTGTAACTGCGGTCTCTTCCTCCTCTCCTTGTGAGCAAAACCAAACTAACGGTCTTTGTGTCTTTCTTTCCCTTTGTTGTATGATGTTTTAGGTGCTTAGAAGGTGTAAAATGCATCAGTTATTGTCTCAGTTTCTGCAATAATTTTGTTATCAGTTAATTAATTTGGACATTCATTCTTCTAATAACACCATTTAATACTTTCCAGGCAAGGCAAGTGATGTATTTAGGTGCTAAGCCAGTGATGTTAAGACTAACAGGAGGATTTTAAAGTCTATTCTCTGAGATACAGGGAGCTAGTGTAAGGACTTTAGAACTGGGGCGATGTTCTCTACTTTCTTAGTCTTAGTGAGGATGCGGGCAGCAGCGTTCTGGATCAGCTGCAGCTGTCTGATCCACTTTTTATGCAGACCTGTGAAAACACTGTTGCAGGCTAGGCAAGGCACATTTATTTGTATAGCACATTTTCGTACAGAGACAATGCAAAGTGCATTACATGATTAAAATATAGGAAAATAAAACAGAATAAAAGCAAGCAGAAATAAAATGCAGAAACAAAATAGAATATGGGAGAATAGAAATTAAAAGCAAACAAGTAAAAAGAGTTGGACTACAAAGTGAACCAATGATGTTTCAGTAATACAGTTAAATTAAAACAGTCAAAGGCAATCCTAAACAAATGCGTTTTTAATCTTGATTAAAAGGAACTCAGGCTTTCCGCACTTTTACAGTTTTCTGGAAGTTTGTTCCAAATAAGTGGAGCATAGGAACTAAATGCTGCTTCTCCGTGTTTAGTTCTGGTTCTAGGTATGCAGAGCACGCCAGAGCCAGACGACCTGAGTGGTCTGGAGGGTTGATGCACTGATAACAAGTCTGTGATGTATTTAGGTGATAAGCCAGTCAGGGATTTATAGACTAACAGAAGGACAGAAGGTTCTCCCATCTCTGGTGCTGAGGTTGCCGAGGTTGTTAAAAAGCTCCTCGGTGGCAAGGCCCCGGGGGTGGATGAGATTTGCCCTGAGTACCTTAAGGCTCTGGATGTTGTGGGAATGCGTTGGTTAACGCGGCTCTGCAGCATTGCGTGGACATCGGGGGCAGTCCCCCTGGATTGGCAGACTGGGGTGGTGGTCCCCCTATTTAAAAAGGGGGACCAGAGGGTGTGTTCCAACTACAGAGGAATCACACTCTTAAGCCTCCCTGGTAAGGTCTATTTTGGTGTTCTGGAAAGGAGGGTCAGTCGGATAGTCGAATCTCGGATTCAGGAAGAGCAGTGTGGTTGTCGTCCTGGCCGTGGAACACTGGATCAGCTCTAAACCCTTAGCAGGATCCTGGAGGGGGCATGGGAGTTTGCCCAACCAGTTTTCTATGAAATAAAGAAATTCTCTTCTTTTTAATTCTTGTATGAATACCTGAGCTATTCCATTTTGTTCATCCTTTTCTATCATCATCTGTAAATTGTTAATTGTTTTTAATAAGTTTCTTATTTTCACAATAATGCTGTAGCTCTTGTGTTTTTAGTTTCAGTCTAATCAATGTTAAACCCTGTAGAGCATCAGGACTGTAAAACTAACAGCAGTAAAACTGTTTTATCTAAATATTAAACAAATGTGAGTTTTGGGCCAACTGATGAATAAAATCTAGTTTAAACTACAAAAAATGATTTCTGTGAAGCAGGTTATCATTCATGGCAAATCTGTTGTGATTACCACTGAAAAGCTCCTTTTTACATCATCTAAACATTAATGATGGAGAACTCAGCTGCTACTGAAAAATTATTCTGAATTTTCCTAATAAGTCAATAAACACAAAGGATCACTGGAGACATTAATAGTCAAACTGTTTGAATCAAATTGATTCAAACAGCAATTAATAAATCACCTTCATAGCTCATTGACCTTCTGACCTCTGGACACGACCTCTGACCTTTTCTCCAGCCTGATTCCAGCCTTTGTTGCCGTCTGCCTTCTCCTGCCTGCCAACCCGTGTAGCTGGCCTCACAGAGCAGTTCTCTGCCTCCAGCCTAGTCTCCCTGATCCTTTCTGGACTATCGCTGCCAGGATTCAGGCTTTGCTTCTGTTTTATTCACCTTTTAGCTCCATGTTTGCTGGAATATCGGCTTCTCTGATCTGCTGCCCATAACGCTCCAAAGCTTTTCTTTCTCAGTCTGTATGATCTTTGCTTTCACAAAGTTTAAAAGAATCTATAAAACAGAATAGAAATAGCTTTCACTGTCCCTCTGGGGGATTTTCATGAGGACCAGCAGCAAAGTGAATGGAAGCAGATGAAAAATATAAAAACAAATAAGGATAGGAGCCCGTAGAGTAACGGCAAATTTACAACTAAAGAAAAAATAATCCTGTACAGTTATTAAAAATAACATTATTAGATTAAAGACATGTACAACTGAGTGTGGTGATTTAAAATATGCACCAAACCTGTATGTATGCCGGTCGGGCAGATCAGGAAAAAGTCTGAGTTATTTGTGCAGAGAAGGAGCAGGTTGTCCGTTTTGTTCAGCAGAGATCAGACGTTTATCAGAGTTTGACTAGTTTTACTGCTTGTTTCCCTCGCCTGCTTCTTCAGTAGATCCCACAAAGGGCGGCCACACTTCCCACCAGCATCTAAGAGAAGCTCCATGCTTCAATGAATCCATACGCTTTATCAACTCTCTATCAAGCCAGTTGGTTTTCAGCTGCTAGTGCTACTTTTTCATTGCAGTTTTGGCATCTAGTAACTTTAAAGCATTAAAAATCTAATCATCTGCTTTATCAGTACCATCATCCTTCAATGTGAACTGCCAGTTTAGTTTAAATAATTTATCTTTGAACGTATTCAGAACTGAACCTTGGACTACTCCTCTACTTATTTTTAATTGAAGTGGGCACCATAAACTACAAAGACCGTAGATGACCTGATGTCAATAATGAATCATTTTTACACATAACATCTGTAATGTGGTATTATTGCTGCACTCTTAGATATGATCCTGCTGGGTCTAGAGATGTGTGGCTAAAAGCTGCAGCTGTACATGCTATTAATAAATTCTTCTGCAGCTTTGTGATTGTAAAGCCCATCAATTTTAAAAGCTGCCACATGGGGCGGACTGGCTCAATAATTTAGGCTGGCATTTTCCTGCCATCCCAGGCCACGCCACCACATAAGCTTAGAAGCTGCAGGTGTGTTCTGTGCTCTTCTAAGGTTCCTGCTCTGACTCCTTATTGCTGCTGTTCTCCACCTCCATGCCAGCAGGAGCTCCTGCAGCACTGCTGCTACTCACTGAACTGATCATTTTACATCTACTAACTGACTAGTTAATGCATTGGCTAGATTCACATAACTACAAAGATTTTCCTAAACTCAATGGCATTTTACCAAGTTAAAGTAAAAGACAAAAATAGATAGATAGATAGATAGATAGATAGATAGATAGATAGATAGATAGATAGATAGATAGATAGATAGATAGATAGATAGATAGATAGATAGATAGATAGATAGATAGATAGATAGATAGATAGATAGATAATCTTTATTGTAATTTTGTATGCACAAAGTGCGTACAGAACGAAATTTCGTTTGCATACAGCTTTAAAAAAGTCACTCTAGAAATCACTCAAAAAAATCACAGTAGGTTTATCCTACTCCTCAGGATAAAGATGCAGCAGTGATTTATGTAAACAGTTGAAATATAACAATGATTTCAACATTTTTAGAATTTAAGAGCTGAATTTATGCAGGGAACGCTAAATCTGCCTTCAAGGACATTTTAGCATTAAAGTTCTTTTCCATTGGCTCTTTGTTAACCATGTTTTAAAAGATTTCGGCAGCTTAAAACCTTTGTTTATTGAGTCAGTTTTGACCCTTGGTTCCTCCCAGTGAGACTAAGCTCCTAATTAAACTATTTTATTTTTAATAGACTGCTGGCCTTTTCACTCTTGGCCTCTAGTCTTTAGTTCTTCTCTGCTCCTTTATGAAGAAAACTTCAGTTTAGTGAACTTTGCTGCATCAGAGGCCAGTGCTTGTTTCCTCTTCAGCGTCTCCCTCTCTGCTCCCCTTTCTTTCTTCTTTTACGTCCTGGCTCCATTTTACATGGTCTATCAGGGCTCCAGCTCACAACTTGCTGCATCTCTCTGCATCTGATCCATTTCTGCAGAGTGGAGATTGTTATTGTTTCACCGTGCCGCGTCTACGGTGAAACACCCTCGGTGGACCCAGCTCGTTTTACCCAGTCAGGCGACTCCCACTTACTTATTACCTTGAATGTAGGACGCATAAAACAGACAAGTATGCTTTTAGTTATATTTTATCTACATAAAGACAGAGAAACAGTTACAGTCACACCAGCGCTGATGGGCTCCTGATCGGCAGGAAGCCCCGATTTCTCATCACACAAACATTATATAGGTATCTAGGTACACACCCATACAAGGGCTCTACACATCCAAACTGTGACATCAGCAGAGAAACTGTGTCACCTCCGGGGTGGTATCTGATAGACATGTGCCAATCTTTTTGGGTCGGTGCCATCTAAGTGTGCCATGCAGTTCTGGGATAAACAGCTAGTTCCACTTGACCTCGTTGATATCCTAACACCATTTATATTTTATTTAAATACGACTGACTTTCAGAACTTGGTGCCAGTCCTGGCAGACCCTAAATATTGTTTTATTTTATTTTGCATTTCACTTTAATCTCTATATAAAAAAAACTGTACACATTATTTGCCATGTTACCTGTGCATTAGCACCCCAAATGCTACATGCTAAGCTAGCATTATCACCCATAGACATACGTAGATGCATTGTTGGGCGTGGGTTCGTACGTCAACGTCACCGCCATATTGTTTGTGGCAGAAAGAAGTTCTGTTATAGTGAACGTCGATCAGAGAAGATCGAGAAGGTGACACTGAGGGGTAACCCTAACCCTTGAATACAAAACGGACTATTGTTTTCAGATATAGATGTCATTACAGCTTTTAACTTTTGTTCTCTCCTTTTTTCTTCATAGTAGGTACACCTGGTCTGGCGTTCTGTCAGCTGTGGCATCATCAGGGAGGACAGATCACACGCTACTACCATCTAATTTAGAACAGATTACTGGATCAATGTGTGCTTCTGTGCTTTTTGTCTGTCTTGTTGTGTCTCTGCTCTGTCTTCTGTAACCCCCAGTCAGTTGAGGCAGATGACCGTTCATACTGAGCCTGGTTCTGCTGGAGGTTTTTTCCCCGTTAATGGGTGTTTTTTCTTTCCACTGTCGCTTTATGCTTGCTCAGTATGAGGGATTGCTGCAAAGCCATGGACAATGCAGACGACTCTCCCTGTGGCTCCCTGTGGATGCAATCAACATGTTCCCCTATGTAGGAAATTTTTGACCAATCTGTATAATCTGATTGATTTTGACTTTGTAAAGTGCCTTGAGATGACATGTTTCATGAATTGGCACTATATAAATAAAATTGAATGTGCATTTATATTCTGTATTATAAATAGTTATAAGAGTACTTATAATTATTTAAGATAATACATTTCATTTGTAATGCACTTTACATTCAAGAAAAATCTCAAAGTGCTACAGGTAAAATCATCATAGCAGGGTAATGTCAAAATACAAAAATAAACATCGCTTTAAAATACTTATGAATAAAATCAATAGCATAATTGTAAAATGTTAAAAGTAATCCATCCTGCCAAAAAGAAATGTTTTTAATCCTTTTTTAAAAGTCTGAATAATCTGTCGTTCCCTCAGAAGATCAGGGAGGAAATTCCATGTCCGGGGAGCAGCAGAGCAGAAGGCACGGTCGCCCATGGTGCTGAGCTTAGTCTTGGGGAGGAGAAGATGGTTTGAGTGGCAGGATCGTGTTGTAGTGCAAGTATTTACATACACACATACATACATACATACATACATACATACATACATACATACATACATACATACATACATACATACATACATACATATTATGAACAGAAGGATCAATTTGTTAAATCTAAACATTGTGGTCTTAATTATTTCCAAAAATGTGAACCTTTAGGAACAGACTTTTTGGGAGAGTATTAATGAGGTAAAATTACTAATATGAAAAAAAGTTCTAGGACAGTAAAGTAATAAAAAAAACACAAAAGTGGAAATGTTATGAGAAAAACGTCATATTATGAGAATTAAGAGGAAACATTTCCAAAATAGTCAGTTTGCAGAATTATTTCACTCCAGTAATAGGGCGGGGTTAAATTATTTTAATCATTTTATTCTTTACAAGAATAAATTCAGGAGAATAAAGCTAAAGAGATACGAAAATAAACGTGTAATATTACGTAAATAGAAATATTACAAATACAAAGTCTATTCTGAGATTAAAGTCCCTCTGATTCTGTTTAAGTGACTGAGTAACTGCACATTTGCAACATTTAACATGGCAGGCGCTCTGAGTCATCGCAGCATAGGCAGTAGCCGTTTCTCAATATGCGTTCTTGAGCGTTCTCGTGTGCTCGTGTACTCGTGACACGTCATCAGCCTCAGCCCGAGCACTGTTCGAATTCCCCGGATGTTGTTCTCGCCCTCCCTCTTTATCGAGCATGCATCAGAGCAGACTTGTGCGTTCTTCAGACTGACAGCTTGCCCAGAATGCACCGCGGCCGCAGCTTGATTCGAGACAGCGCAAACAGAGCTCACAGCGGTAAGTTAAAAATTCCCTTTTCTGCTGTTGTTGTTCTTCAAAAGTACGTTTTAAAATCGTTTGAGGTGAGAACATTATACTTTGAAGTTTTCTCTATGTGGCCTGTTTACAGAGTTAGTGCGTAATTAAAAAAAAGTAGTGTGCATAGTACCGCTGGTTATGATTTATTTGTTTTGTGTTTATCTGACTGACGTGTGTTGCTTTATTAACTAAATACTTGCTGTAATAAATTGTAAATGTCTCCCTATGACGACAGCAGCATATAAAATAAATAAATTCTATAAATGTTTTTCCTATGTAAGTGAGTTTCTTCTGAGTCAGGACACGAATAATTGAGAGGAGAAAGAGGGAAAGAAAATAATAGTAATAATAGTATATGAAAATAACAGACATTTATTTTATACAAATGTTTAATCTTTGGAAAAGAATGAAGGTGTTATATATTCAACAAATTATTAACAGTTACTAACATGGTTTAAAACAAAGAAATAACTCCTACTAAGATCTTATACAAATAGACAATGCCTATAAACTTATAATAAAAAATAGTTGGAATGGAAATTATTTAACGATTATTTAATGTATTTTCACAGGTGATAAAAAAAAAATGAAGCAGCATGTGAACATGACTCCAGCTGATCTACATTAGGTCAGTTGTAGTCATGTTCACTTAAACATGCAGCCAGCTGGAGCAGCTCCCTGTCTTCAGCCGCCGGATGGTCATCCTCCTCTGGATCAACCTCCTCTGGATCAACCTCCTCATCCTCCTCTTGGTCCACCTCCTCGTCCTCCACGTCTAGCTGGTCCCCTGCCTCTATACTAATATTGTGAAGGATGCAGCAGGCGGCGATTACTTTTGGGGGAAACGTCGGGCGGACCTCCAACGCCCTAAAGAAGATGGAACGCCACCATGTCTTCAGACCACCAAAGACACGCTCAATGATGTTAATCAGCCTTGGCGTGGTGTCTGTTGTAGTGTGCCTCCACTAGACCTGTACCAAATATAAAATAACTTGTAATTTACGTAATATGCTGATATGTCTTAATCTTCTATCCAATTTGTATAATCTATGTATCAATTGTGTGTCATTGCTGGCTCTATTTAAGGACAAGAAGGTAAGAGATCTTACTGGCAAGCTGTTTCCCTATAGGATGCACCACAGGCCAGCCAGCAGAGGGTCAGCAGCACCTCTAACTCCTGTGGCCATCCATGGACCTTCTGGATGGGCAGCAGCTGAAGGAGGAGGACGATGGTGGCCCTGTTTAGCCTGAAGGCTGGTTTCAGGTCCCCTTCATTAAAAAAATATTTGGAGGATCGGCACAGAAGTGTTTATCCTCACATATTTTGTTTCTGTTTCTTCCTGTAAATAAAAAATGCCAAATGTTAACATAATTGTTTTTTTCAATTCTCACCTTTTCACACCATAAAACTATAACTGCTTAACATGCAGAAATTATAGTTCTCAAGAAAGAAAAGGTAAAATGTATAGTGTTGTAAAACTAGTCAAGTATAGTAAATGTAACAAATGGCTTCCCTTCTCTGGCATTTTTACAATTTCACTGACAAATGAGCTGAACTAACTGCACATAATTTATAGATTAATCACTGTAAAGGTGGACAGACATAAAAATGTTTTTTTTTCCTTTCTTAATGATCAATGCTGTGAAGGTCAGGAGGTGCAATAAAGTAGTTTAACCCTACTGTATAATGTTAAAATTTGCTCCTCATTTTAATTATTTATAGAAAAATAGTCACAATTGCAACCTGATCACGTTTTTAATATCATCCTCAATGTTTTTTTAAAGATAAAAGTAGGAAATAGGCTGTCAATCTCAAAATGCCTAACAGTTGGCAATAGATGGGTGAGCAAAGCCTGCCTTCCGAGCCTCCTCTGCTGCATCAATCTTCTCCTTGCTCGGATTTGCCTCCTCAACTGCATCACCTCCTCTTCAGCCTGCTGGTAAAGCTGACCAACAACCGAAGCAACAGCAATATTGCTTGTATAGCTAATTTTGCTTCTACAAAGTGCTGATTTTTAAAGAAGTTTCAATCGCCTCTGCAACTACAACAATTACAACTCCCAACAAAGAAATTCCCGCTATTGCTGGTTTTATACCCACAATTTTGTAATTTTTTTTAGATATTTTATTAGACTTTTTAGAAATTATTTTTAAAAAAAAACCTTTTTCAATAAGATATGATGGTGTAGCGTATAAATACTTTTGAACGTTAAAGAAATGCTCAAGAGTTGCGGGTGTGATGACGTCACGAGTATACTTCTGTTCCAATACACAATACGTGCTGCGTGCTCGCGTTCTCGTCAAGTCCGATCTTCCTGTGTTCTTACCGAGAACAGACGACGAGAACGCGAGTACGGACTCGCGTTCTCGTGAAAACCACAGACATGAAGGCCGTTTCTCAATTCACGAGAACGCGAGTCCGTACTGATCTAAAAGGAACAAATCATAAAAATCTAATACAAATCCATACGGATCACTTTGAGCCAAAAAATAAAAGAACTAAATGTGGTCTATTAAATATAAGGTCTCTCCCTCCGAAGACTTTGTTAGTTAATGAATTGATTTCTGATAATCAGATTGATTTGTCTTGTCTCACAGAAACCTGGCTACAAGAGGACTATGTTAGTATAAATGAGTCAACTCCCTCCAGTTATTCAAATTTCCACATTCCCAGATCTGTGGGAAGAGGAGGAGGAGTGGCAACTATCTTTCGGTCTGATTTATTAATTAGTCCCAGGCCAACTAATAATTACAGTTCTTTTGAACATTTAACCCTCAGTTTCCCTCCTCCAAACTGCAAAGCAATAAAACCTTTTCTGTTTGTTGTTTTGTATCGTCCACCAGGCCCTTACACTCAGTTTTTGGATGAGTTGTCAGATTTCTTATCTGATTTGGTGTTAAATACTGATAAGGTTATTATAGTGGGTGATTTTAACATCCATGTTGACACTGAATGTGATAACTTTAGTGTAGCCTTTAAAACTATCCTAGATTCAATTGGTTTTGCTCAAAATGTGCATGATCCGACGCACTCTCGGCTCCATACTTTAGACCTTATTCTGACATATGGCATTGATTGTGAAGAATTAACAGTATTCTCTCACAACCCTGTCCTGTCTGATCATTTTTTAATAACATTTGAGTTTAATCTAACTGAGTTCTCCACCCCCAAAAGAGGGTTCCATTATAGTAGATTTTTATCGGATAATGCTGTATCAAAACTCAAAGAGTCTGTCCCCTTTTTAATATCCTCAGTATTGCAGAAATGCCCTGTAGATGGCAGCATTGCTGTTTCTTCCCATTCACAAATCGATACCTTTGCTAACAATCTGACTTCCTCATTGCGTTCTGCATTAGACAATGTAGCTCCCTTGAAAAAGAAGGTGATTATTCACAGGAAGCTGGCTCCTTGGTTTAATTCAGAGCTGCGTTCCTTGAAGCACAATGTTAGGAAATTGGAGAGAAAATGGCGCTCTACACACCAAGAGGAATCCTACTTAATCTGGAGGGACAGACTATTGTTGTATAACAAGACCCTCCGCAGAGTTAGAGCAGCATATTTTTCATCATTAATTGAAGAGAATAAAAATAATCCTAGATTTCTCTTTATTACAGTTGCCAAACTTAGTGCTCGGGCTGAGGCTGATGACGTGTCACGAGTACACGAGCACACGAGAACGCTCAAGAACGCATATTGAGAAACGCCCATTGTCTATGGGTAACACGATCCGTACCATCAGCCCATTTGCGCAAGCGCGAACAGAATAACTTCCGGGTCACCAAAAAAATAATGTAATTACGGTACTGAAAATACTTATTTCTATACTTAAAGCATTAATGAATGCTACACTATATCGTATAGAAAACATTTAATATTTTTCTGGAGGAAGGGGATAAGTTTTACATTCTCTCCATTGTATTGCTTGACTTCATCATCGGATATGCTCAGAATTCCGGGAATATATTATTGCGCAACATTTGTCTCAATGCACTCTATTAGTTTTATTATTTGTTCAAATATGACTGGAAAAAAATGTTCATCCTTAATCATAAGGTGAATTTTGATATACAAATAATTTAAATTGAAATATAAATTAGTTTTATTAGAAAGTTAAAACTATCGATTAAGAGTTTGGCGCCCTCTGGTGTCCAAATCATAAACAAGAGAAGACCCCGTCGTCAAAGTAGCCGCATTGTTTTTTTTTTTGTTTTTTTTTACAAAAACCAAACAGGGAATAGAACAAAGAACACATAACAAAGCCAGCGCATACTTTATTAAAATGCATTTATCAAGTACAAAATACACAAATACATATGCAAATCAAATAAATGATAAAAAAACCCTGATGAATATTTGAAATAAAATACGTTCCTATACTCCGTTGCTTTTTGTCTAACTGTCCACCCAAAGCTTTTTCTCTCTCTCTTCTCCATTTCCCAACAAGATGTTAAAGTGCTCTGTGCAGAATGATCTTCACTATGGCCCTGTAAATTAGCCCAATAGTTATAACTGAATTCTTCTCAACTCAAGAGGCATTTCTCCTATTTCCACCTGTAGGGCTGCTATTGGAGTTGTTTTAAATGCCCCCGTACATAATCTCAAAGTCTGAAACTGAATGTTATAAAACTTTTTTAGAGATGAACTTGATGCAGAGCCATACACCACACAACCATAATCCAGTACTGATCTAATTAATCCACAACAAATTGCCTTCAGTGCTTTTCTGTCAGCTCCCAAATCACTTCCCACCAAACATTTCATAACATTTAACACCTTCCTACATTTGTCTTGTATTTTCTGGATATGTACACTCCATGTTATTCCCTCATCAAACCATAACCCCAAAATCTTAAATTGTTTTACTCTTTTTAATTCTTGATTATACAACTTCAGTTTTACCTCTGTACCAATTATTTTTCTTTGTAAAAAACATTGTCTTTGTCTTATCAACTGAGAATTTAAAATCCCATTTACAGTATATGACCACTCCTCTATTTCTGTAATAGCTTCCTGTAGTTTTTTTACTATAAATTTCAGATTTCTCACCCTCTTCCAAATTGCCCCATCATCCACAAAAAGTGAAAACCCCTTCCCATTCCTTATTTCCCTGAAAACATCATTAATTATTATGGAGAATAATAAAGGACTTAATATCCTCCCTTGAGGTGTTCCGTACTCTCCAATATATTTCTTTGAGTAATTCTTCCCTATTTTAACTTGTATTAATCTCTCTTGTAAAAAAAATCCGTAAACCATCTATATATTCATCCTTTGATACCTAATTGAGACAGTCTAATTAACAACCTTTCGCTCCACATCATATTGTATGCCTTCTCGATGTCAAAGAAAACAGCCACGACACTTTCTTTGTTTACTTGTGTTTTTCTAATTTCATGTTCTAAACAAACAGCTGGACCTATTGTATTTCTTCCTTTTCTAAAACCACTTTGGGTATTTAGCTATATATTCTTTCATTTCCACGTAGATTACATTAGTTTGGAATTGATGGATTATTTAGTTGCATTTTGCCTTGTGTGTTACTTGTAATTGTAGCTCTGATGGTTGAAAGGGAAAAGTGTTTAGCTTGGGGTTGACGTTTACAGAAGGTAATCCATCCAACTTTGAATCTGGTCTAACAGCGCCATACAGTGGTTGTTTCAGGTAGTGTGGTTGATCTTCTGATTTTATACTTGTTATGTTCTTAGACTTAGAGACTTAGACTTTCTTTATTGTCATTTTGTATACACAGAGTGCATACAGAACGAAATTTCGTTTTCACACAGCTCAGAAATATTGCAGTAACTCTACAGGATACCTTGCAGTGAATTACAGTACAGGATAAAGTGCAGTGATCAATCGCAGTCACTTACCGGATAAATTTCAATTTACTTCCGGATAAAGTGCAGCAGTGAACAGTAGGCAGTTGAAATGTAAACATTGTAAACCAAATGTAGACAAATATGCAGTAAGGTGCAGCAGTGATTTAAAAGTAGTTCGTTGTTCGTTGTTCGTTTCATAACTTAACTATATATAAAGTCAGCAGAACCTCAGTGAAACGTAACTTGTTTATTAGACTGTATTTTTCCCCCAGAACAATGTGAGATCAATGCGCCGATACCACATTTGGTATTCTTCCGCATACAACACAAAATAGTGCCATTGAATAATGTATTGTTTTGTCACATACATAACAGTTCCTCCCATCCAGCTTTGACGAACCAAAAATATGTTGAGCTAAATGTTGTAATCCAATAAACTTGCTCAAACAGAAACATGACACCTATTTAGATATTTGCAACACAAAACAGGTTAGTTACTCTTAACATTTAAACTGCTCCTTTATGAATGAACAGATAATCTACAAATTCAGTCTCTGAGGTGCTCTACGATTTCTCTCAGGGTAACGTCTACATGTTTGACCGGAGTCTAAGGAGTTTTGTGTGGATGGTTCAGCTGTTGGTACAGTGGTGGTTTCACACAGACTCTGAACTCCAGAAGCTGTAGCGAAAGTAAACTCTTCTGAATCTTGAGATGTAGATGTTTCTTCAGGTTCCTCTAGACTTTTGTGGGTCTCCACATCTAGGATCTGATCAACGTGTCTACGCCAGACTGAGTTGTCTCCAACATTTATGTTGTATGTTAGAGGTTCTGTCTGTGACAGAATTGTGCCAGATTGCCATTTGTGACTTGGGCATATATAGTCTCTGGTGAGAACTTTTTGTCCAATGTCAAAAGATCTGGTTTTGTTCCTTCTTGTTCCACCAAGGAATGTTGTTTGTCTTCAACCTTCTTGCGAATGTCCGGTTTCAACAGATCCAAACGAGATCTCAGGTTTCGTCCCATGAAGAGCATTGCAGGTGTTTGTCCAGTTGTTGCATGAACGGCGTTTCTGTAAGCCAATAAGAAGTTGTCGATTTTCCATTGCAGAGGTCTCCCCTCTGTCCGGCTGGCTTTCATGGACCTCTTGAATGACTGGATGAACCGTTCAGCTTGTCCGTTCGTTGCAGGGTGATAAGGGGCTGAAGTGATATGGCGTACACCGTTGTCCTTAAGAAAACACTGGAACTCCTCTCCAGTAAACTGACGGCCATTGTCACTGACAAGCTGTTGCGGCAGACCTGTGCGGCAAAAAAGTGACCTAAGGATGTTGATTGTGCTGGCTGTTGTTGCATGCTTCACCGGAAAAATTTCTGGCCACTTTGAGTGAGCATCAACCACAATCAGGAACATTTGGTCCATAAATGGTCCAGCATAATCTACGTGGACGCGTTGCCATGGGGTGGTTGGCCACTCCCATGTGTGTACAGGTGCTTGCTGGGGCTGGCGCAGTGTCTGCTGGCAACCAGTGCAAGACTTAGCCATGTTCTCTATTTCACAGTCTATACCTGGCCACCAAACATAGCTCCTAGCAAGACTTTTAATATTAACCACCCCCAAATGTCCATCATGAAGTGAATTCAGGACCCTTTTACGTAGTAAGGGTGGTATTATGACACGGGTTCCCCACATTACACATCCTTGGCAAACTGATAGCTGGTCTTTCCGGCTAGAGTATGCAGAGAACTGCGAGTCAATAGAGGACGGCCAGCCATTCACAGTAAAATCATATACTTTGGACAAGATTGTGTCTCGACTTGTTTCTCTTTTTACCTGAGCACTTGTCACAGGCAGAGGTTCCATTTGTGCAATGTGAAACACAGCCTCAGGATCGGAAGTTTCTTCAGTGGTTTGTGTTTGTGGAAGACGTGAAAGTCCATCTGCGTTTCCATGCAGTTTTGTCCCTTTAAATTCAATGTTGTAGGTGTGTGAGCTAAGGAACAAAGCCCATCGCTGTAACCGTGCTGCAGCCATGGTTGGCACACCTTTCTGAGGGCTAAAAATGGACACCAGTGGTCGATGGTCTGTTATCAGGGTGAAGTGTCTTCCATATAAATATTGATTGAACTTCTTCACTCCCCACACCAGACTTAGCCCTTCCCTGTCTATTTGCGCATAATTACGCTCAGCTGCATTGAGGGACCTTGAGGCAAAAGCGATAGGTCGTTCCACTCCATCAGGCATTTTGTGAGATAGCACAGCACCGATGCCGTATGGAGAGGCATCACATGCAAGGCGAATGGGAAGATTTGGGTTGAAGTGTGTTAGCACCTCTTCTGATGTAATCAGCTGCTAAGCACTGTTAAATGCCTTTTTACAGTCGTTTGTCCAGGTCCACTTCACATTTTGCTGCAACAGGGTGTGCAGTGGATGCAGAACTGTTGACAGGTTCGGCAAAAACTTGTGATAGTAATTAATTAAGCCCAAAAATGAGCGTAACTCACTGACATTTTTAGGTTCTGGTGCCTTCAAAACTGCTTCCACTTTGTCTTTGGTTTTGTGGAGTCCATGCTTGTCAATCCGATGGCCACAATATTCTATGGAATCTTTGAAGAACTCACACTTTCTCCTGTTTGCTCTCAGTCCATATTTCTCTAACCTGGCCAGGACTGTTGCTAAGTTAGCTAAATGCGTTTCTTCATCGGCACCAGTGACAATAATGTCGTCCAGAAAACATTGTGTTCCTGGGATTCCCTGTAGAACCTGTGAGTATTTATCACTAGATATTTCTTGGCTGTCTCTTCTACTTCCATCTGTAGATAAGCTTGGGCGAGGTCGATTTTTGAAAAGTGTTTGCCACCTGCCACTGCTGTGAATATATCTTCTATCCGCGGAAGCGGATACTGATCCACGCGGAGTACTGGGTTCAGTGAAACCTTAAAATCACCACAGATTCTCACACTGTCGCCGGTTTTCTTGCTCACTGACACTATTGGTGTAGCCCAGTCTGACCATTCCACCTTGGTGAGTATTCCTTGCTCTTCCAAGCGTTGCAGCTCTGCTTCGACTTTGGGCCGCATAGCATATGGTACAGGATGTGCCTTGTGGAATCTGGGTTTTGCATCGTCTTCCAATATGATCTGTGCTTTAATATTTTTCAGGGTGCCAATTTCTTCTTTGAACACCGGAGCATGTTCCTCAAGTATCTGTCTCAGTCTTTCCTCCACTGAACTTGCACCCAGATCCGGTGCCAGTCTCATGGACTTTATTTCTTTCCAGTTGAGTTGGATGTGTTTCAGCCAGTCACGTCCAAATAATGGAACTCCGCCATTTTTCAGAACGTAAAGTTCAAGGTTGCATTTGTTTTTCTCATGTTCCACTTTCACTTTTAGTTTTCGCAAAGGGCTTATTCTTTCACCAGTGTATGTTTTTAGTTTCACTGAAGTGCGCTTTAGTTTCAGATTAGGAAACTTGGTTCTGTAGTCTTCATATGAGATCAGTGAAAGATCTGACCCAGTATCCAGTTCCATCTTTAACATAACCCCTTGTACTTTAGGTGTGAGCCATATTGCATCTTCGTATTTCTCCTTGTCTTGTCTTGTATGCAGCTCAAGGCATGCCAAATGCTCCTGGGAGGAAGATGAGTCTGTCTCATTAACTTCATGCAGTTTTCTGTCTTTGTTCCACATTTTGTTTTTCTTACTTTGTTTTTATCTGCACATTTTCTGTATATGTCCCTTTTTGTTGCATAGGAGGCATTCCTTATCCTTAAACCAACAAGTAGCAGCGTTATGTGACTTTTTGCCGCATCTGTAACAGGTCTGTAATTTATCATTAGGTTGCGCACGCATTTTATTAACAGAACACTGCTCCGTGAATTTTCCCTGAAGCTCTCCTGCGTCTTTTGCTGCAGTTTCCATAGATATGGCAATTTCTAATGCACGATGCAACATCAGATTATCCTCTGTGAGGACTCGTTTCTGTGTGCTTTCATTGTGCAACCCGCAGACGAAACGGTCTCTCAGCGAATCTGACAGCCCCTCCCCGAACTGACAGTGCTCCGACAGCCGCCGAAGCTCCGCGATGTACTCCGAAGTGGACTCGGTTTTCAACTGATTTCGTTTATGAAATCTGAAACGTTCAGCAATGACCAGTGGCTTCGGTTGGAAATGTTTTTGGAGAACCTCTGTGATTTCCTTGAAACTTTTGTCTGCTGGTTTGACTGGTGTGATGAGGCTACGGAGCAAGTTATACGTTTTCGCTCCCATTACACTCAGTAACACAGCGACTTTCCTCTCATCCTCTACTTTGTTAGCCAGACAGTACTGTTCAACCCGCTCCACATAAGTTGTCCAGTCCTCTCTGCCGTTTTCAAAAACGTTCATTTGTCCGACGCCTCCCGACATTTTCGTGTGGTGTTCGTTACTCACTTTCTCTCTGTAGGTCGTCAGCTAGCAAGTCATCTTAGCATCCAGACGGAGGGTTTTCCCGTTCTCCTCCTTCTATTGTCTTTTTGTCACTTCCACAAGGCTTTTCCCCCTCTCTGTCGTTACATGCACATCGGGGATCCGTGTAACTCTCGTCGCCAGTTTGTTATGTTCGTTTCATAACTTAACTATATATAAAGTCAGCAGAACCTCAGTGAAACGTAACTTGTTTATTAGACTGTATTTTTTTCCAGAACAATGTGAGATCAATGCGCCGATACCACATTTGGTATTCTTCCGCATACAACACAAAATAGTGCCATTGAATAATGTATTGTTTTGTCACATACATAACAATACTGATGTAAACCTTTTTACTGCGGCAGTATTGGGCACAAATTCTTTCGCCTGTGGGTTGAATTCAGCACGTCTTTGCTCTTTAAGTCCCTTACTGACATAAGAGTTCATTCCATCGGACATCGATTTAGATTTTCCTCCAACGCTACTGCTCTCCAACACAGAAAGGCGTACTGCCGCAGCAGCTAATTGCGCATCCAGTTCCACTTGTTCCTTTTGCTTTCTTATCTTATCAGCTTTTAGTCTGTGTCTCTGCTCTAATTCCTCCAATTCATGGTTCCTTTTCAAAGCCTCTGCCTTTGCCAGTAAAGCTGCTTGATCAGCCAGGGCTCGTTTACGAGCAGAGGATGTTCTGGACGCACGACTGCGCTTAGAACGCTTACCTGAAACATTTGAAACAATGTCCTCAGGGTTTATGTTATCATCGATCTCACCACGACAGTTCTCCACTTGAACGTTAGCAGCATCAAGTTCATTTCACACCTTCTCATTTTCTTTCAACCAGGTGTTCACTTTATTCACAAACTCATTATTTGCGTCTCCTTTCTCCTGAAACCAGACTTTTGTCTTTGTTGCTCATCCTCAGGCAAATTAAAATCATTTAACGAGGTATGGGGAGATGATGCCTTTTCACGCAGCGTATGGAACTTTTGTATTATACAAAAGTTCAATACGCTGCGTGAATACGCCTAGGTGCGCACCCCCTTTGAAAAATCCTGGATCCACCCCTGGTATATGTTGTTTAACCTAAAACATGTTTATTTGACAACCACAGCTTCTGTTATTTTCGACTTTATTTTGCTTGCATTACACTTCATTTCTTTCCTTTTGCAGCTTTTCAAAAGCAAACATGGTGCCCTTTGGTGAGTTTCTTTTATCTTTTTTCAGCTTGCGTGCCCATAGGGTCTGTTTCAACATTAATATCACTCATTTTCCGCTGTTGCTCAACAAAGACAGTAACGTGCTGCGATGTGCTTCTTTACATAAACGGCTGTTGGATATTCACACTTTGAATCATGAATGAATGAAAGCCATCAAATAGTCCTTGTCAGGGACGTGCAGAGACCGTTGGAGGGGCAGGTGCTCAAAGTTAAAAGAGGGCACATGGGGCACGGATTTAAAACACAATACAGAAACATACCTTGCTATAAAACCGGATGAAATGTATCAACCCATACTATAAAGAATGTAACATGGAATCAAGGGTGTAGGTTTGATTTGAACTTTGATTTGAACTTTAACCCTTGGGACACTATTAGACCAAAGCTTCTTTGGTCTGACATCGTTGGTCCTACGCAACATGCATGCTCCTATTTCTTTATCCATGACTTGAGCGTCAGAATGTGTTTCTTCTGTCTAAAGAGAAAAGCAGTATTTCTTGCTACATTTATACAAATTTTATAAGTACGACACACACTAAATGCTTTTTGTTAATCTGGTGATCTAATGGTTAGAGCATTGAGCTTGGGTCCCAAAGGTTCTGAGTTCAACTCCCACAG
Organism: Fundulus heteroclitus; assembly: GCF_011125445.2. Classification (NCBI taxonomy): domain Eukaryota; kingdom Metazoa; phylum Chordata; class Actinopteri; order Cyprinodontiformes; family Fundulidae; genus Fundulus; species Fundulus heteroclitus. The sequence continues at coordinate 33,331 of NW_023396669.1, read as the reverse complement.
ACTACCACTCTGAGTCCCTGAGCAAGACCCTTAACCCCCAATTGCTACCCTGGCGCAACACAGTGGCAGCCCACTTCTCCCTGAGGGGATGGGTATAGATCCAGAAGTGAATTTCTCCATTGTGAGATCAATAAAATTCAATTATTATAACAAATTATAAAGCAGTGCCCAATCTGATGAATGTTGAATTGGGAATTTTTTTCCACTTTAAAATAAGTTTGCATTTGAACTTACCAGCAACAGAGCCAGATGATAGATATGTGCCAATTAAACCAAATATAGTTAAAATGTCATGATTTGGGTTTTGTTTGGTTTATGTTTATCATTTGATCAGCTAGTCTTGTCTTCCACCTCAGGTTTTGTTTCTGTTCTGTCTGGTTTTAGAGTCTTCAGCTTCTGTACTGTTTTAATTTATCCGGTCTTTGTATTTAGTTCTGATCTCCCTTCGGTGCTCTGTGTAGTCTTAGTTTATCTTCTATCTTCTATCTTAGGTTTGTTCTTCATGGTTATTTGTGTTCTAGGGTTGGTCTAGTGTCTGTTCCTTTCCACGTATTTTCTGTCACATTGTTTCCTCCTGCAGCCTCTTTCCCCCCTCTGATTACATCCACCTGTTTATGGTTAATTGGCTCACTCTCTCTCCTTTGTTCTCCTGCCTTTTTAAGCATCCCTCCTCTGCCACTTCCCTGCCAGTTCATTGTCAAATCTAGTCATGTCAGTTGTGTCTTTCCTTGTCAAGTCTCCGGTGAGTTTAAGTTCCACATTTTTTCCTGTACTGTCTACTTCTGGATCATTTAAGTTTGCCACCTCCCGGTATGAGTTTTATGGACTGCCATTGTTTGTATCATTTTTGGATTAAGATTTTTGACCTTTGTTTTGCCTTAATCTAGTCATTAAATCCTGCTTTATCTGAAACCTCTTTGTCTGGTTGAATTCTGGGTCTTCCTGTCTCTGAGTCTCATGACATAAAATATGTCTGTTGTCTAGATATATCCTGTATTTTCTTTTGAAGATATAGAAATGTGGAGAGATAAACCCCAGCCTAACTTTTTTATCTAAGATACTCTGTCTGAATCATAAAACACAGCAAAACTTCAAGGGACTGCAAATAAATTTCTTGTATTTACTCTGCACTGGAAGTAGAAGTGTCACTGACACTGACAGCAGTTAACATATTAAATTCAAACTTCAACAAATGTACAACTGGGTTGTAGTTGCTTTACCTGACTCCACCAGATAGATTTGCTCCGCATATCCATCTGTAAACCTTCCGTTGAAGTAACTTTGGGAAGGGGCGAAAATACTGGTTAGCTGATTGGCCTATGTTGGTGATAGACGGGCCAAATGAACCAATCAGATTCGTCGTCGCTCTGTTACGAGCGACGACGAAAACACAACCACAAGCCAAGCTACTCTTGCTGCTGCAGGTAAAGGCTCGTTAGCTCAGCAAAGAAATACTCTGTAATTCCGATAAAACTTGCTCGATAGTGTGATATATTTATTCTTGGCCTAATCCTGCTTCGCTACTAAAGGCCCATTTTTACCCCGGTTTAAGATTTGACAATAAAATAAGGAATCATTGATCAGAGGTAGAACGGTTTAAATACATATTTAATTCATAGAAATTAAATATGGAGACAGAGTTACATACCATTACAAGATGTTGTTCTCACCGGTGGATAAGTCTGTCTGTCTGAAGTAAGTTTTACCAAGACATTCCTTTTATCAACTTTAAAACTCCTCCTGCATGGCTCAGAGGGAGGATGACTGACCCCCTCTCCTGCTGACCACCCCCTCAGGGCAATAAAACTCCATGTTTATCTTACGCTGGAGCAGGAAAGGACAGACCCAACTCTGCTTTCCTCAGTAACCCTAACTAAGATATATTTTTAATTCTCAACAACCCCTCTGTTTTGATCCCTCAAGGATCAAACCAATAACTAGGCTAAACTAAGTCTATGTCTTGAAACCCTTAAACAAAATGTAAATAGTAAGATGTAATATTGTAACCCACTGTCCCCTCTGTTGGCGACTTATCAAATGAAGTTCAAATGTTCCCCTTAAATGTAAAATAACCCAAGTATAAGCTAAAAAGCTACTAAACCTATCTGAATCTCTAACCTACTAGAATTAAGAAAAGTAAGCACCTTTATCAGAGAGGTGCAAGGCTAAGATAAATGTGCAACTACCAGAAACTATTATATGATCTAACTATGACTTTAAGAGTCCTAACCTAGATTAACAAAATGTCTTCTTAGAAATAAAGATAACCCATGAAAGCACTACACTCAGATCAAACCACAGAATAAAAAAACAGATTTTCATGCAATGCAAAACCAAGATTCTAACGATACTAATATTGAACACCTTATGAATATGGAACTTATAAGACATATGCAGTGGTTACAAAACTCTCATTTTCTTTTTTTCTTTTTTACACAATGCATTCAATTGTTGTAATGATGTCTTGCGTCTCGAAGATGTCTTCTTCTCGCCTTTAAAGAAGATGGTTTAAAGAGTCAGTGTTCCAACCGCGGTCTCCACACAACTGTATGTTAATCTTTATTAAAAATAAAAAACGAAAACAAAATAAAATTCCAGCTGCCCCTCCGTGGGTGGCTCTGCGAGATAAGTTGTTCCGGTGATGTCTCCCTGGAACCCTCTGGTGGCTGGTACACACGGCTCCTGGAGTCTGATGGGCCCCTGACCTCTGGCCCACCACATCTGCTTGTCGATAACCTTAGCGTGCACTCCGTCGAAGTCGGGGGTGAGTGGACTTCCCTCCCGTTTCTCCTAATTTAATGTCTCCAATACAACCTGAAACTTACACGACAATCGTTTAAATATCAAATGTTGTGTGCTACCTGTAATTCCGGAGGTTGACTTCGGTCCCGAAAAGCTCCTTTCAGTCATATGGAATCATATCCTGTAATGAAATTAACTGAACACTCCCAAAAGAAACACACTTCACATCTTTTCCACCCCAATTTCAATGTAGTCTGTGCACAGAACTATAGTCAATTGTGTTTAGAATTCTCCCCATTAATCTGAACCAACCTTCTTGTTGTTTCCCCTCCAGCCTATGAGAAACCTATTTTAGAAATGTAATAGTTAATGAGACACTTTATCGCAATTCCTCTTTCCTGACGCTGAGCCTCTGATTGTCCTGCAAGAGAATGCCTGCACAAAAACTTTATACCTCCGGTGGGAATCGCCATGTCTGTGGAATCCAAAATTAGTTAATTTAATTTGAAATCAAAGTACATTTTCCTGTAAGAATGTCAGAATGTTCTCTGGATTAAAGATTAAAGATTACCATTCAGCAGTCACTCCACACAAAACCTTTCAGCAGTCACCACACCTCACTTCTGTACCATTTCCTCAGATGTCTATGCTGTAAAAAAGTTCCTATTTTTTAATCTGAGAGGAAAAGCAAACCCTCATTTTGTTTTATCCAGTTGTTACAAATCCTGATCCAGTTTACTGCAACAGATATACGTGGCTTTGAATCCTTAACAAACCTACCTGACAAACCAATGATTTTAAAGTAAACTAAATATGCATTAAGTTACCCTCTGTTTATCTCTGTTTTATCCAGTTTTTTGTAGTTTATGTAGTTTTTCTGTTTAATTTAACATTCACTTTATTGTCCTGCCTAAACTGTTTAAGCCTTTATCCAAGAACCCCCTCATATAATCTATCTGTAGCAGATAGTGGTGTCTGACACTCCGCTAATTAAATGTAATGTATGGTTCTGTTTTGGGAGTCACTTAACAAACATTCCAGAGAGCCATGGGTAAGGTCTTTTGTGGGGGTTTTCTTTTTGTTTAAACAACCGTTATCTGATTTACAACGCAGTTACATACCTCCGTGGGGTCCTGCACAAGAATCCTTCCCTTAAATTACTTGTGCCAAGGGTTGATATAAAGTTTAAGATCTATATAACTTTACGATATAGTGTTATCATATAAATGTTTATGTCATATCCCTCTGCTTGGAACAAAATTAATTTTGTTACAAAACATTAACAAAGAATAGTATTAGTCACCACAGGGAATCAATTAACTGCAAATAATTATCTGAATTGAAGTATGAAAAACACTGCCCTATATCCCGGATTCAGATCAAAACATAATGCAATTTCATAATCCCACAGATCTACAAGAAGTCCATCAAAAGTTGTATAAGATCAGTGTACCCATTGAAATAATAATTGTAAACTAATATGCTCACAGCAAGTTGATGGTATGAGAATGCTGAACGTTCCAAGGTACTTACATACTGATAAAATATTGGGTTTTACCTGAATAAAACACCTGGTAACAGCAAAGTCTGGTGAAAATCTGATAAGTTTTAGCATGCAACAGTTATATTGTTCAATAGAAAAATCTCAATACTTGAGAGCTATTTAAGAAAGAACCTAACAGATCCGTTTAACCTATGTTGTTTAAAAACAGAATGTCCCAAGCAGGACACATCTGTGCTTACCGAGAGGCCCATGTAATAAACCTGTCCCCTCAGGACGTTGCAACCCCCCTTGTGAAAATTTATGACATGCAGTTGTCAACCAGAACTCACAGAGACCTAAGTATAAGTGTAGCACATAAAAGTATTCCCACCCCTGTGGATTGTCTGCTAATAATTGTGATGGTAAAATACACCTTCTGCTGTCAATTATGAGCAATACGGTCCTGGACATAATAGAATTAAAACTCATGTTTAAAAGGAACATATCAGTTATATAGTAAAAAAATTTAAGAGACAGTAGTATATTTTTCAAAACCGCAAACCTGTACTGCTGGTATCTGCCCAATTGGCTGCCTTAAGAAGTTATTACCTGCAGCAATCCATTTGCCTCGAAGCTCAAAAAAAAAAGTTGGAGACACAGAAAAAATATTAGAAATCACTTTCCATTAAATTTGGTCAGAAGTATAGTGGTAGAAAGTCTGAATTACCTTAACAAAAAGTCTGTTATCAGTCTGTGGTCCTTGAGATGGACTGGACTGACATGTACAGCAGATCAGGCAGAAAAGAGATTGGAGTTTAGACTTCGCACTCACAGCTTCCATGTGTGGAACTCCACATTTCGTCCCCCACGTGTTGCAGTGATTCGCTGTCGATGCACCTCAGTGACAAAGTTCTGGTCCACGACTCAGAAACTGGATGAGACATTCAACTCCAGTGTATGCAGACAGTCATTTTTCCTTGACAGCTTAGGATCTGTGCTGTTCATAGGCGTTGGCCATTGTTCCAGGGTGAGGAAACATTGTTCATGGGAGCGTTATCCCCTAGATGGGGCACTGACCTTCTTGAAGGTGAGGTGGTATTGGGACTTCTTGCCAGGATTTAGTGATGTGAAACAGTCCTTGGCCCAGTGTCCAGCATAAGCAACTGTCCCAGATGTGATGGCTGCCCCACGACACACATATCGGCTGTAAATGCTCAGTTTCATTCTTCCAACCCCAAATCGGCACTGATCTGCGTCTCATGTCAGACATGTCCATACTCCAGAACGAACAGACCTGTAACAAAATTAAGATAGAAAAAGAAAAACGGGGGGGAGGGAGCTCCCCCACCTTAAATTAAAATAGAGACAGTTCTCAATGGAATAAGCTGCTTACTGTCACTCCTTCCTATATTGTTTTCCAATAACTGTAATTTTACCAACTTTTAGTAATTAACAAACTCAAACATTGTGTATCACCCTTCCTTTGAGTCACAGGCAAATGATGTATCAAATATTGTCTGAGCGAGCGTATCAAGATTGAAATTCATCAGCTGAGATATTGAAGAGGGCACGTTTTTTTTTAAACACTATTACTCTAAATAATTCCCCTAAATTGGACTGATTTATTTAGGATCCACACCTGTGTGTTAGATCCATCCTAATGATTTTTTTCAGAAGATATCAAGAGTCCCAGTCAAACTCAGGAACCTTCTGCTAAAGTGTATAAAGAAAATGCTGTGTAACTCCATCTATCAAGGGAAAAAAAATATAAAAAACACCAAAGGTACATTTTAAAACAGCTCTAAAATCCGTTATGCGCCTGTGTTTAGTAAATTGTTAAGTCAAATACTGCCGGCCACAAACAATCACCAGCAACTGATGTTGAAAAGTTCATTCACCAGAATTTGCACATCACCAAATGAACAAAGAAAAAGATTCCTCGGGCTCTAAATTACTGTGTAACAAGGGCATCTGCATTTTGTGGGACCATGAAAATGTGATTACATATAATGAATAATTTGGGGACCGTCCTGTGATGATCCCGTAATATTTTCTATTTCTACTAGGTGTTGGCGCTCTGCAATATCAATATCTATAATAAAATGATACACGCCATTAACATTTGTCACAGATTCCTCAATTTTAGCTGCTTCATTTGAGGATAACTTCAAAACTGACTCATGACTAAATGCAGTGTTAACAAAATCGATCAAATCAACCGCAATATCAGTTTGTACACACTATTAAGGTACAGTTTAACCCAACTTTTAACTCTGTTTAGTTCTGCTTAATGTGGTTTTCCCAGGCCTGCAAATGAGCAAAAGTTTATAGGGTGGCTATTTCCTGCTCCCTATTAATCAGCTAGATTTAAGTCTGATGAATTATATTTATTTATTTATCTATTATAACTAGGGCTATCAAACAATGAAAACCATTTAATCACTATTTAATCGCAAATTATATTTCATGTCTGAAAGTATATATATTCATTAGGCATTTTAAAACGCTATTTTGCAATAGATAATGCTAGTTAAAATTACACTCTAACAGAAGGCATGTTCCCTTTTTTGTGTTTTCCCAATTTATAATGCCTCAAACAGATGTTCAATGTTCAGCCAAATTTTCAACAACTTTTCCGAACTTCTAACCACTTTCTAACTTTTAGGCTACAGTTCAAAATAAAAAGTTTTCTCCAAAACTCACCAAGACGCAGCAGTTCATGCTCTCCAATGCAACTCACACATACAGCTTGCAGCCAATACCTCAAACGTTTTACTGCATTGAAATTCTCCTGCACTTCAACAAACATTATTAATGCATCAACCCTTTTTCCAATGATTTCCAAATTCCCCTTTAGTTTTTATTTTCACCCATATTTTTACTTATCACTTTTACTTAACAAAATTAAACTGCTCCCCAGTCACTGCTCTTATCTTCAGGCCCATGCACGCGGAGAAATTCACACCCTCATGAAGACACACACACACACATACACACCCCCACTCTCCGCTGAGTTGCAGGGTACAACCAATCTCTCCTTCTCTCAAAACCATGGATCCCATATTACCGAGACATTCAAAACATCAGACAAGACATAACAAATATAACATTTAAGACAGACAGCCTGGCGCGCGCAGAGGGTCTTCTCCTTTTAATACCCTTCCACTCGACGAAACGTTTCCTTATGTTAAAATCTCCTCGTCTAATCGTCGTGTTCTCGAAAAACCCCGTTTTTCGAAAACTAGAAAACAAACTTCTATTGCTTCCCTGGGATCCCTTTTTTTAATCTCTTATCTTTCTATAACAGCTCACTCTTAAGGTCTTGCTGCTCTTAGCCTCAACTTAAAGATGTTACGTATTCTTGGCCGTCCTATTCCCTGCTACTTTTTGAGTGTCCCTAGTTCTCAAGAGGCAGCGCACACCTCAGCCATAAAATTACCAGTTTGTCAGTCTGGTTGTCGTTTGGCCAATCCTAGAACATATCCCTTTTTTTGTCTATGTTTTTATCTTTTTTATTTCGTTTTATTTTATTTTTCGCCTCACCATTTCAAGGCTTCTTGGCATTTAGGTTAATATCCAATTCTAAGTTTTTCTGACGTAAACAAACACATAAATCCCATTCAGTCATTTCTCGGTTTCAACATAAATTCCATTCAAACCTAGTTATACCGTTCAGCCTCTGATATTTTGAGAAGAAAGCTTCTCATTTACAGCAACACTTGATTTAGCCTACATCTAATCTTTAGCCAATAGGAGAATCAAAATCTCCTTACTTTTTTTCGGGTCGACCCTGTTTTGCTGCAAGTGATTACTTCTTCGTGCCCAAATTCAAAATGTTCCTCCACTTTAATGTCAAAATCCGGGTCACGGCTAACCAAATTGTGATATATTTATTCTTGGCCTAATCCTGCTTCGCTACTAAAGGCCCATTTTTACCCCGGTTTAAGATTTGACAATAAAATAAGGAATCATTGATCAGAGGTAGAACGGTTTAAATACATATTTAATTCATAGAAATTAAATATGGAGACAGAGTTACATACCATTACAAGATGTTGTTCTCACCGGTGGATAAGTCTGTCTGTCTGAAGTAAGTTTTACCAAGACATTCCTTTTATCAACTTTAAAACTCCTCCTGCATGGCTTAGAGGGAGGATGACTGACCCCCTCTCCTGCTGACCACCCCCTCAGGGCAATAAAACTCCATGTTTATCTTACGCTGAAGCAGGAAAGGACAGACCCAACTCTGCTTTCCTCAGTAACCCTAACTAAGATATATTTTTAATTCTCAACAATAGCCACGCTAACGCTAGTTTCATCGGCTGAAACCGCCATGTTGTTTAGACTGAACTGACGCGCTTCCCGTTGCGTCACACCTCAACCCGCCTCAAAGCCAACGCTGATTGGACGTTCGTTTGGTGAACGGCTCCAAATTTTCTTCAACGGAGAGTAGCCAGACTGATCTGCGAGTGAAACCTTGAAACCTTGCGAGATCAGGATGGTCTCACGAGGCTAGTAGTTGCTCTCTTTAGCCCATTTCATGTAATTTATCTTAATATTAAACACATTTCTTACATCATATATCTGAAGTGTAGATAACAGCTTCTCCTTACCTACATCCGCTCAGACAACTAATTATTTCCCTAACAATAGTGAGTTCCGGTAAGCTGGTCTCTCAATGCTATTGATCATTTTTTTTTGACGGGTTGGCAGCGAAAGGGGGACCCGTCCTGTCCCGATTTAACTATTTTTGGGAGACACACCCTACATTCCTGGATGGAAAATGGTGTGTCCTTCGACTTTGTCACTCCTGGACGTTTGAAAACGTTGAATGTTTGGATTCAGGATACTTGGATTTCTACTTATTGGTTCTGGTGGTTTTTTGAGTATCAGCAAATACAGCGGATGTCGGTAACCATTTGGCCCTGATCACTCTACCGGCTGAAGGACGCGCTCACTAAGTCGGGGAACGGACAGACCTGGAAGGTGAAGGAGCAGAGCCGAAAAGCTGGCTCTGCTGGACGCAGACTGGCTTCAGTGGTTGAACTCAATGGTAGATGGGATAATATCTGGAAGTGTATCGCGGAAATAAGCGCAGCAATTTGGAATACTGGATTTATTTGAAGCCAGCAAAAACTTAAAGCTGACATGTAAAGTCTGACCCTGGATTGTTATGACTGAGAGTCCTCAAAAGTCCCCTCTGCCCCCGTCTTCCCGCTGAACAACCTGTGGATGTTTTTCTCTGAACTGTTGGCCGGCTGATAACATCAAGGACAATGGCCTGGAGAGCTTCCACGGAAATATAAACTCTTCACTCAACAGACACACATAACTGATGCAAACGAATACAGAAGAACAGACACGCGACTGGCTCTCACGTGTTTACCTTTTCTGCATATATGTTGTCTCGTGTTTTATTGTGCCTTTTGTGCAATGAGGTTTTTTTGTGCAGGATTTCTCATACTGTAACGTGAGAGGTTAGAGTATGACAAATTCTTCTCTTTTTTTCTCCCTCCACTCCCCCCATGTTGTAATCTTCCTTGAACAGATTAAAAGGCAGCGCCTGTGGACTCCGTGTAAGGCGGGGTCTGGGGCAGTTTGGAGGAACGCAACTAACGGCTGCGCTGATGTAGCAGCGGCCGACTGTCTGCGTTCCTTGGCAACGCAAGGCCTCAGTCAGTCGTTCCCCCAAAATGTTTGTTAAGTGTATGTGATGGACGATTGTACTGGAACTGAATTTTCGATTGCAATGCAAATTGTATTTGACAATAAAAATTGATTGATTGATTGATTGATTGAGTTGTCAATGTTTAAATGTGCAGTAAATCTTAATACATAAGGAGCATGGAGGACCCAATACTGTACTTTGAGTAAGTTTGGTGACACTAAGACTGATCTGTTACATGAGTGATTGTCCATTTCATCATTGAAATGAGAACATATTACTATACTATTGGTATATACTAGTACGACTATTAAAGAACAGCAGATTAAACTTTAATATATGTAAAGGCCTATATTATATTAATTTTACGACCACATCAACAGATTATTTAATTTTTACTTTTTTGGTGTACCAAATTACCCTCGTAATGAAGTAATATTTTATGCGCTAAGCCCCTGATGATGAGAACATCTAACTCTGCCCCTGGTTTGTACTAATTTACTAATGGACAGTGTGGAAACCTTTGTACAATAAAAACAATGTAAATGGTGTTTCCTTGGTTGTATTTGTCCTAATTCCAATTCTAGATGTAGAAATAGTAAAAAGAAAGCACTATTATTTTGTGGAACCCTAATCATGCTATTATAACTAAGCTAAAGTCTAACCAAAATATAGCAGTGTTTTATGCAGCTTTTTTTTCAGGCAGCTGTGGCTAAGAATCTGAATTTTTAATAGCCTATAGTCTTTGCTTTTCCATCTTTCCAGCAGTCTTCAGAACTCCTGCCTGGCACAGAATATTTAGTTTTATAAAACAGATTAGGTTTTCGTTGATAAATGCATTGTACTTCAGAATTAGATGCTATTTTGAGATGCTAACGTTGGTTACTTACATTTCTCAAGTTTCACAAGTCAAATCCTCTCCTGCTTCTTTACAGAACTGCACTCAGCGGCTTTCACCTATTTTAGTGCTGATAACATTTAGTTTCTTAACTGGGACTAGTTTTGTAGCCTAGTATTAATTGTGGTATCCAAGTATAAATCAAAAGTTAAAATTAAATTTACGCCCCAAGCAAGCACGCACACGCTGGAAAACAGCCAATCAGAAAGAGGGAAAGGAGGCGCAATTTAAAGCAGTTTAACCAATGACAGTGGAGTTAAACTAGGGTGACCAAACGTCCGTATTTCCCGGGACATGTCCTTATTTCACGTCCTGTCCCGGCCCTCCCGGGTTTTTTTTAGAAAGTGAGGAAATGTCCTGTTTTTTAAATTACCTTCATTGGACCATTAAATTGACAGGCACTTGGGCACTGCGCACGGCGCTGCGTGTGACGTAATCCCTGAGCCGCGTCAGTGCGGGCAGCCCTGTTCTTAATCAGAAGATAGATAGCGTGGCTGTCAGTATGCCAACAACCACTGGAGTGCTGATTTTGCCGAAAAACTGGAGTCACTGGCCGCCATCTTGCTACTCTCTACTCTCACAGAATCCCATAGGATTTGGTTGCAGCAACAAGCAGTTTTCTGGCTGTGTGAAAACGTTTCACAGGTAAGTCTACAGTCAGTGGATGTACTAACACTATCAACTACTAGGAAATTAGGTGCTGAAATATTTTTCATGTTATTAATATTAAATAAATAAATATATATATATATATATATATATATATATATATATATATATATATATATATATATATGTATGTGTATATGTATTTATATATGTATACATATATGTAAATATATGTTTTTGTATATTGTTATCTATATATTTATAAATGTTATATATATATATTTAAATAAATAAAATGCTAAATATTTCAGCACATTACTTTCTCAGTACTTGACAGTTTTAGAACATAACATAAAAGTATATGGCATTTGACATTTTAAAAGTTTTACGCCCCACCCCCCCCCCCCTGAACATGAAAAAATCCTTGTTATTCGATGCTGTAGCACACATATTCCCTATTTACTGGGGGAAAATAGGGAGTACCAATATGGCGGCTGGTGGCTTCACAGCGACTCGTTCTAACAGCGGGCGATTAGCACTCCAATGTGTAATATAGCTCAGTGCCAACAACATACCAAAGCTCAAATGTATGTTTCCCGACGATTTACAAAAGAGTTTCCCCGCTTTCAGACCGGGTCGAGACAAATGGGAGTCCTTTATTGTGCTATTCATTCATTACAGGAATTGTTAAGCATTTTTTAATAAATGCATTTTGAATAAAATTATCATTTGTTATTGGAGTTATTGCTGTTGATTTTACTGAAAAACATTTTTAATAAACCAACTGTAAACATCATGTTATTGTAGGATTATGTTGGCCTATGTTAAGTGAGTGCATGCCACAGACATCTCTATGCATGGGAACAGAGATCGTCAAAAGGGCACTTTGGCCATCAAGGGGCAAAGGGGCTCAAGCACCCTCCGCAACCCCCCGTCCCCCCCCCCCCCCCCCCCCCCCCCCCCCCCCCCGGCCCTGGTCCTTGGCTTTAAACACCAGGCTAGCATCAACTCCAGGAGAAGGCCCGACGGCGTTGCGCATCAAATTCCAATCCAACACGCCCTGTTTTATATTTAATAAGGATGACTGCACTCACCAGAGACGTCTTGATGGTAGTTGTGCCTCATACCTTTTTATTTGACTAATCTTACTTAAGATGACAACGATGGATGGCTGGATAGCTCCTTCCTTTATGCAGGTGAGTAGGATGGTGCGACATGTACAAACTTCTCCAGGTGAGTTGTTCTCTTTACATCGTGGCTTGTCCCTCTTATCCAAAAAAGGTTGAGGTTTTTACTTTGTGTAGCGACTATCAATCACCTTTTAATCGCTTCTGGGTGCGAGGAATCTGGAATTTAACACACTTAAAAAATGATGTTGAAATGATGGAGATAAGTCATTTATTGAAGTCATTTTGTATATGAACAAACAATCCAAACAATCCGAGTGGCGGTCTTTACAATGAGTGAGATGAACAGGTAATTATGGAGAGTGTGGATATGACAGAATTTAACCAGTGGACGAAGGCCGGAGGAAGCGGTAAAAACCGTATGACCTCCCGTCACCCAAAACTCTTTCTGCCCTCTCACCTCTCACCTTTAAGCCTTCCCCTCCACACCGCCACCAGTGGTAGAGCATAATATAGGTCAGCGTGTCAACCTAAACAAACACCACCGCGCAAAACATATAAACCAGCAACAACCCATACCTAAACGGCAACAACTATAAACAGCCCCATATGAAGCGCCCTTCCTTATCATTATGTTGTTTACGCATAACAAAACTTGTGTTTTTATTAACCAGAATCATTAAACCCTTTTGTTTGCTTGAAAATGAGCTACTGTACACTTTACCCAACCAGCCTCTTTTGAATTTAGCAGCTTCTTCATCCCCAGTTATATGTGATTCCTGAATGAATGCGACATCAGCACCTTTGGAGAAGATTAGACAGGCTTTATTGATCTCACATTTGAGAAATTCACTTGTCACATCTGCTTAGTAATCAATAATCAGAAGAAGGTGCCAAAAGTAGGACAAGGTGCATCAGTTAAATACAGTGTGTGCTCGTTTATACAGTGGATGAGAAAAATAAGAATAAAAATACAAAATAGAAATAAGGCAGAGGATGTGTCTTGTCAGAGACTAATCTTAAAACTTTCCTTTTTGACAAAGCTTATAGTCAGAGTGGCTCATGTTGCCCTGAGCTACCTCTATAGTTATGCTGCTATAGGCTTAGGCTGCTGGAGGACATCAGGGTCTATTTCTCTCACTCTACTGAGTTCTCCTGTTCTTCAGTCTACTGTTCTCCAGTTTTGCATGACTGTTGTCATTTCAGCTTTTAACTTTTTGCTCTCTCTCTCTCTCTCTTCATAGTAGGTACACCTGGTCTGGCGTTCTGTTAACTGTGACATCATCCAGAGAAGACGGATCACCCGCTACTACCATCTAATGTAGAACAGATTACTGGATCAATGTGTGCTTCTGTGCTTTTTTGCCTCTCTTGTTGTGTCTCTGCTCTGTCTTCTGTAACCCCAGTCGGTCGAGGCAGATGACCGTTCATACTGAGCCCGGTTCTGCCGGAGGTTTTCCTTCCCGTTAATGGGTGGTTTTTCTTCCCACTGTCCACGGCTGGGGAGCTGCCCTGAGTTATGGTAAGTGTGTTCATCGATTCATTTTATTTGGATTGGGCTGATCCTGTGATAAATGTTTGGTTTGTGTCCAGGTTAAAATATAATCAATAAAAAGTAAGACAAGACCACAAGTTCACCTGTGTAAAAGACACTCAGATAAAATGTTACAGAATAATTGAAAACTCCTTGTAAGGCGCTAATCTGGTACGCTGGTTCTCCAGGGATCAACAAGGCTTCATCTAAAGATGTTCTAGAACTGATTGGTGACCTTTAGTTTCTATTTCAGATAGTTATAAGTAGAGTTATTATAAGTTGTTTTTATGAGCATAAACTTTCAGTTTTAGGTGTGCTTTTTTACTGCTCAGTTTGGATATATGAATGTTCTAAATGAAAAAATAGGAGTCAGTAACAGGAGAACTGAATGAGAAAAGATCTGCATTATCTGAGAATGATGAAGGAAGAGATAACCGCCTGTTTAATGTTCATTTATTATGTTTTTACTTGTAGCTCCTAATATTGTGGTAATTAGATTTTTAGTATTTAATCAGATGAGATAATAATAAAAATAACAATAATTGGAAGTTTGCATGTTTTGCATTCTAATGTTTTTGGAAGTGATTTTAATTATGTAATGTCTGTTTTAAAATAATGTAAGATTGATACAAGATGAGAGAGGAAGACCAAAATGAGATTAATGAGTGGAGGAAAATAGAAATACTGATGGAAAGAACGGTTGACAAGAAGAGAGAAATTTTAATATTAATAAAGTTCAAGTGATAAAGTGTTGACATGATTTGAGTGATTAAGAAACATATTGAGTAATGTAGTGTGGGAAGTATGCTATGTAAAACAGAGTGACTCAGGTTTGAGCTGAGAAGCCCAGTTGTCTGAGGATATAATCTCTTTCTGAGTCTCTGCACTGAACATGAGTCTCACTGCACTTCCCTAGCTGTGGCAAAATTAAAAGGCAGTTTGGTTGTATTATTTTCTTGTGTTTTAAAAATTTCAGTGCGGCACATAATAAATCCTCTTCTCCTCTTATTTTATCCAGACCTCTGGATACCGTGGGTGATGGCTGTTCAGACACAGAAGGCCTCGAAGAAACCAGAGATGATCTCATATTAGCTGACTCACTGACTGGAGTTAGCTCACCTTTTACGAGGAAACAGTATACCTGCACATTAACTACTACCATACCATATACACAATGTATGGGGAGTTTAGCCGCTCAGCCACCGCAGAGGTTCAGGTCACTCTGAATCAGAAATCCTGGTGTTCATGAAGCTCACTCAGGTCTCTGGCACACTGAAACTCCCACAGACTGCAGTTGTTAGAGGTCAAAGACAGACCCCCCCCCCCCCCCCCCCCCCCCCCGCCCCTCCTGTCATTTTCTGAACAAGCTGATGCTCTCTTTATCCATTTTCAAAAAAGCTACTTCTGGTCTTTTTCCTGTTACTGGCGACTTCACGTGAAAGCACGATTCATTCTTTAGTTACGTGAGGGAGCCGTGATCCCCTTTCCACTTCTGCAGTCAGTGTCAGACAGCTGCTGCTGCCTCATCCTGCTGCAAACCTCGCTGTGAAGCTTCAGACCCGCCTGCAGACGGAGCAAAAGAAGAAATAAATCAGGATCTCCACTCTTTGCAGAAATGGATCAGATGCAGCAGGTTGTGAGCTGGAGCCCTGATAGACCATGTAAAATGGAGCCAGAAAGTAAAAGAAGAAAGAAAGGGCAGCAGAGAGGGAGAAGCTGAAGAAGAAACAAGCACTGGCCTCTGATGCAGCAAAGTTCACTAAACTGAAGTTTTCTTCATAAAGGAGCAGAGACGATCTAAATGCTAGAGGATAAGAGTGAAAAGCCCAGCAGCCTATTAAAAATAAAATAGTTTAATTAGGAGGTTAGTCTCACTGGAAGGAACCAAGGGTCAAAACTGACTCATTAAACAAAGGTTTTAAGCTGCTGAAATCTTTTAAAACATGGCTAACAAAGAGCCAATGGAAAATAACTTTGATGCTAAAATGTCCTTTAATGCATATTTAAAAGAAGCTGAGCTGGGAGTGGAAGAGGAGCTTTTGGGATGAACAACTGCAGCGGCAGGTGGTCTGCCTGGCTGCAGCTTAGGAGCCTGTCCTGCTCTGTTTGCTGGGAGGATAAACTCATGTTGGAGCCCTGAGGTGGATGGAGCTTCATGCAGCATTTGCTGCAGAGGAGGCAGCTGTGAGCTGGCCACAGCCATGTGGTCTTCTGCAGTAAGGCCCTGGGTGAGGACACTTATCTCCTGGCTGCTCTCCCTTCTATTAAAGCTGCAATCAGAAAACTGTCATCATTAGAATTAACTGCACTACTTTTCTTTCAGATGTCCCAGTAAAAAAACAACATTGTGCTTAGCACTGTGTCAGAGTCCTCTGACTGAGGAAAAGCTGCAGAGAAGTGGCCTCCATCAGGGTGTAACAGTCCACCACCAGGTCTGGGATGTGCTGGTAGTCACTGAGCACTTTGCTCCACCCAGAAAGCTGGACTCCATCCCTCTCAGCTGGAGACTTGAGCAGCGAACACAACTTGATGCACACGGCCTCAACTAAGCGACTGGTGCTGGGCCACTGAGCCGGTCCCCCTGGAGGACCAGTCAGGCTCCTCTTCAGGCTTTCCACAGATGCTGTGACGCCCGTGTTCTTAGGGGCCTTAAAGCGGCCGAAGGCCAGCTTGGCTTGGTGTCTGGGCTCATAATAAATCCTCTGGTCTCCATCAGGCTCAGACGGGCTCTGGCACCTGCTAACCGTCAGTGCTAACAACCACTCACGCATATAATGTACTTTTAACTAGCTGCTATGTGTTTCAAAGGTTTAGTTAGTAACATTAACTGCCAACCCTCCCTAAACCCTCCGGGTTTCTCACGTATTTGAGCCTTTTCCCGCTGCCGTTTTAGTATTTATGTGCATGTATGTGGTGTCGCAGCTGAAGGAAACAAACGATGTAGGCTATAAAGTAAAACCGTGCATCTTTAACTTACCAGAATGAAAACACAGGGAACACACTCTCATTGACATCGGGATACTGTGGAAAGTTATGATCGGTAGTCTTAAAGGCGCGATCCAAGCGAGCCGACGACTCTTTGTTATCTCTGACACTTGGTCTCCGTGGTTGCGCCTCCAGGCAGGAAAGCGGTGGAAAGTTAACCCATTTTCTATGTTTTTCCCATGGCGATCATGTGTTGCGCTGTTACAGCCCACAACACAGCAACGGTTTACCATGGTTGAAATCAAGTTAAGGTAAAATTTATCAAATTAAAACACGGGTGAGAGAGGGAGTACAGTACGCGGTAGTCATAGGCAGTAGTCTGAGTAGCGGATTCAACATGGCGGCCACACAAAGTAATACGTCATGACGCCCAAGCCCTATTACACCTTTTTGGTTGTTTCCTTCTGTGAATGTTGATTTAGAGGTTTACAAAGAAATGCAGATTAATAAAGATAATAACTGGGTAAATTTTGTAAAGGACAGAATTGAAAATATGTATAAATCCTTTAAAATTATATATACAGATGGTTCAAACGATTTGGTTTCAAATAAAACAGGGTTTGCTTATGCTATTCCTGAACTAGATGTATATATGAAACAAAGAACATCTGACAATTTAGCAGTATAAACAGTGGAAATGTTAGCAATACTTATGGCTTTACAGTGGGTAGAGCAAAATAAAACTGAAAAAGTTCTTATATGTTCAGATTCATGATCATGATTAATGTCTACTTTAAATATCTCATCTGAAAGTCGTATGGAGTTAGTTTATGAAATTTATGAAGTGTTATTTAGAATGAAACAAAGATTAGGTTGATGTGGATACCTGCTCATAAAGATCTAGAAGGTAATGATATGGCAGTTCATCTAGCTAAGGTATCTTTAAAGCAATGTAGAATTATGGAAATAGCATATTATAAATTTGAAATAAAACCAATTACAAAGAGCAAAATTAAATCTGAATGGCAACAAATGTAGGAGGAAAGAACTAAAGGTTGTCATCTATTTCAAATACAAAAGAAAGTAGGGAATATGGAAATAATAGGAGCGTAACTCCCTCCAAGTCGAATAAACGGACACAAGGCGTTCGTTATGTTTACTGGCATTTAATCAGACACAGTTGTCATCAACGATGCCGTAAGAACTGTACAAAAACATAGAATAATCAACTTTCATACAATAAGGCATTCTCATGGAGAATAAACAAAGCACAATTGTAAGATCTTGAGTTTTTCCCGAATCAGTAGTTTGACACCCTTATATAACATTTAGAGACATGTGACAAATAAACTTAACAGATATCTCAAGCAAACATATTCCTTTATAGAAACACAAAATAAACTTTGTTTACCTCATTGGCCGCATTAAGTTGTATGGGTTAGTAAAAATGCATCTTGTAGCACCATCTTCTTCATTAATGTGCAAAACCAAAAACCTTTGCAAGAATCACGGACAGGGAAAAAATCCAGCATGCTGCCCCCAACGAATCTAACGAACGTGTATTTAACATATCGATCCGACCAGAAACAACACCTTGAACACCCTCAATTGTCAATTTTATTAAATCAACATTGTTTTTTAACACATTTATTGCAAATTAAACCATGAAATTAACTTAAGAACTGCTCTTCATGGCAGTTACAGGAGAAAATCGAAAAGAACAAGTAGTGATGAAAAGATTGCGGCTCGGACATACTGGATTAAATAAAACTTTAAATCTGATAGGTAAACATCCAACAGGTAGTTGTGGGTGTGGTGTGGACATGGAAACAGTAGAACATGTAATAATTCATTGTGAAAAATATACGGCAAGTATAGAGAAGCTAAAACAGAAAGAAATTAGGAAATATGATATAAAGACATTAAAACGTAATAAGTTATAAGTTAAACATAAAATAAATAGAACAGTTATCACATTTTTGAAGGAAACAGGATTATACATAGGAATTTAGATTAAAGGGAGACATTCTGGTTCACACTCCAGCACAGTAGATGATGATAATACATCTTAACGTTAGATGTCACCCGCCAGTAAAAATCACAAAGAAGAAGAAGACGAGGAAAAAACCCGGAAGCAGCGATTAAAACTGCCGCGTGCTCAATAGTCAGCAATGACCAGCTCTCGCCATTGAGTTGTTATCCAACCTTAAGGATAAGAACAAGAAGCATTACTCAAGGTTCTTTAAAGAACGTGGAACAGTTGTAAAGGTAAGTGAATTTGATCAATATTAAACTGCGCAGCTGTGACGTAATGCAGGACTTTCATCTACGTTCGGCCTTTTTGCTGCAGTTTTAATGTAAAAATCTCGCAGGTTGAAACGAACTGTTTAAAGAGAGAAAAATGACTAATGCATTGTTGCTTAGATATTCTCTTTCTGATACGTAGGCAGGTATGGTGGGCTTTTTGGGGTCCGTGCCTCATTCCAAAAATCTCCCCGCCACAAAAACGCGCGTAGGCCTGGTAAACAATGCTCCCCTCACCGAGGTGAAGTTGGATATTCAGGCTCCGCGGAGTCAGCGGGATAAAGCTCACGGTTGATCCGATTGGGTGACTTTGATTTCGGCCAGTGTCTCTCAGCTGCTCCCTCCTCTCAGATCTTTAACCAAACACTCTTCAGAAACAAAAATCAGTAAATTCCTTGTCTGTTATGACCAGCTAAGACGAAACTAATATAAAATCACGCCAATAGATGCAATCTGTAAGGCACACTTGTTTATGTTCAATTTTAAGCTATTTTCAAATTTTAAAGATATTTTTTAAAGACAGAAATTGGAACTTTTCTTTGATGGCTTCCAGGTCATCTGACTCACTGACTCAAAATCTGTGTCAAACTGTTCTACTATATTAGCCTGATGAGGCACACTCATTTTTATTCCATTTTAAGCCTTTTTATATTTTTAAAGATTTTTTTATTATAAAAATGAAGGATTTTTCTTCAATAGCTTTCAATTGGAGTCCACTGACTCCAATTATTTGTGAAATCCTTCTATATCAGCCTGATGAGGCGCAGCCTTGATGTTGTTGAAACAAAGTACAGTTTTATTGACAATATATAGCTAAAGTATTTATTTTGAACATTGTTGAACCGAGTACAAAGTTTGCATATTAATTGCTCAATAGACAGTTCCAGCTGCCTTTGTTTGCATTTTCATACCATCTGTCACAGCTGTTACACTGGATCTGTTAAAATACAACAGACAAGATACCTGTTCAGCGGTATAGTAACACAGTACACGCTCTCCTACTGTCACAGAGTAGGGTGTTTATTTGCTCGTCATCTATTCAATTCGTTCAATTTTATCTTAAAAGTAGACAGGGTGTCTGCCTCACTGACCAAAACTGGGAGTTGGTTCCACAGGAGAGGAGCCTGATAGCTAAAGGATCTGCCTCCCATTCTACTTTTAGAGACTCTAGGAACCACCAGCAGACCTGCAGTCTGAGAGCGAAGTGCTCTGTTAGGAACATACGGGGTAATCAGAGCTCTGATATATGATGGAGCTTGATTATTAAGGGCTTTATACGTTAAGAAAATAATTTTAAATTCATTTGTATAAATCAAAACGTCAAGACTATCTGAAGTTAGTCCATATTTATTTATACTCTCACTCAGTCTGTAGTTGGAGGTCCAGAAACTGGGAGTTAGCAGGTAGCACACATTGCGCAATATGTCTGGTCATCAAACACTAATTAACAAAGGAAAACAACCATAAATCTACAACCCCTGGCAAAAATTATGGAATCACTGATCTTGCAGCAGGATGTTCAGTTGTTTAATTTTGTAGAAAAAAAAACAGATCACAAACGTGAGACAACTGGTCATTTCAATTTGCAACTATCTGGTTTTAAGAAACACCAAAAGAAATAAAGAAAAAAATGTGGTAGTTAGTGACGGTTACTTTTTTTAAACCAAGCAGAGGGAAACACTTATGGAATCACTCAATTCTGAGGAAACACTTATGGAATAACCCTGTAAATTTCCATCCCCTAAACTAACACCTGCATCAAATTAGACCTGCTTGTTAGTCTGCATCTAAAAAGTGTTTTATGTTCTTTTAACTATGCTTTGTGTCAGTGATATTTTTGTCAATTATAAACATCATAGTCCTATTTCACAGCTTTTACTCATTTCTGGGAGTATATTTTTGTTTTCTAAAGTAATCAAAGTAATTTCAGGAGATACTTGATACAACAACAATATGACAAAAAGGATGTTGTATTGTAGAATGTTCAGTGTGGTAAAGAAAAGCTTAAAATGTGTGAAGTTGTTGTAGTTTATGGTTTGCTAACCTTTTTTTTCTTTATTTTTAGATGCCTCGTCTTAAAAATTTTCGTCGTGTACAAGCCTCTAAAAAGAGGATGAATGACCGCAAACTACTGGAGGTTGACATCAAAGTTCAAGAAAGCACATTTGTGGCTTGTATGTGTGTTTCATAGATACTTGTGACTAGGTGTGGGCGATATGAAGATAATCCAATATCACGATATCTTTGAGCTGTATCACGATACAGGATTATATATCATGAGATGTTCAAATAACCTTAAAACACAAATGTTTTTAGCTACAGTGCCTAAAGTTGCATTGGTATATCTCAAATTAACGTGTCAATTTCTTTAGTTGGAAAAATTGATTGCAAAATAAAAATTAATTTTAATGTTTTATTGCCATTTTTTTTAACCACAGCTGCACATAATAGCTTTTCACAAATTACAATATTGTCACATTAGAGCTCTTGTGGTCAACACTGGACTTTAAAACAGAACATCCCAGCAGCCAAAAGGAACACCAAGGAAAAATCTGACACAAAATAAACCTGAAATAAAAGGTGCTCTTTGTGCTTAAGTCATAAAAAATTTATAATTAAAAATGTAACGACCCCAAAAACAAAAACTTGTATTGTGACTATAAAATCAACTGACCAGTCGCAGCTACAGATTCAGAGAATCTCAAAAATATTTCTGTTGATCTTTAGGTGCTGGGAAACTTTAAACAAACGTTTTTTTTCCTGTCATATCAGATTTAGCAAAAGAGATTTGAACAGTTTTAGGGCTGGTTTAGTTAAAGTTCCCTTCGGTGTGGGGGGGGGGGTCGACACGTGGAGTTTACAAGACTCTTCGTTTGCACTGAATGACCTTTTAGGTTGAACTAATGTGTGCTCCTGCTACCTTTTGTGGCAATGGTGTTACGGCATGTTTTGCAAATTACCGCATTTTGTTCGACCTCCTTGTGAAATCCAAACCACGGCCAGATTATTGACCCAGTGCTGTTTCTCTTCAGACTCGTTTTCTTGTTTACCTGAAACGCCCGCTGTCACCATAGCTCTCGCTGTCTAGTCAGCTCAAGTAAGCGCATAGGTTCGTTGTTGTGTGTGTGCCAGAACTCTTTCTGGTTTGGAGGAGGAGCGGGTGATGCGTTCACAGCGTGTGGGAAAAACTGAACTCGCAGTGAATTAAATACAGCGGCTCAATCTTGCCATGAAAATTTACACTTGATGGTCGCGATAAAGTCATTTTAACCATCGTGCCAAGGAAAACTTAAAATACATCGTGTATATTTGATATATCGCCCACCCCTTCTTCTTCTCTTCTTCATTTGTGCTTTGGTTGCATATTGTTCATTAACAAGCATAAACTAAAATATTTACTTGTGTTTCCTGACTGGAAGGTCAAGGAACAGGAACCCGTCATAGAAATAGACCTTGGCCGATCTCTTCTGCCAACAATACCTGCAGACTGGTCATTCCCCCAGAATCAAAAGACAAGAAAGTACGTTTATTTTACACATAAATTGACTCAATAATTATCAGCAGTGTTTTAATAGTATTTTGTATTTTTTTTAGTTTGTCTTTGTTGTAGGAGACTCTCATCTTAGGGCTGTTGTGGATGGATTTGCTCCTATTAAAGCAGACGGTCTTTACTTTGGTTTCTTGGTCGTCCCTGGAGGAACAGCTTTGGACCTGAGAACCGAGCTCCTCAATGCGGTCATCCCACGCATCCCTGATGTAGTTTGTTTGTTAGCTCCAAGCAACACTTTGAGGAGAAGGACTGCTGTCAGTGAAGCTGGGAAACGGTTTGAAAAGCTCCTAGCAACTGTTTGCACACTTTTTCCGAAGGTAACCGCTTGTGTTGGTCTATGACAAAAAAATTAAGCTGTAAATTAGTAATGCAAACATACAAGTGTATGTAGCACCATAAA
This sequence comes from Fundulus heteroclitus, assembly GCF_011125445.2. Taxonomy (NCBI): domain Eukaryota; kingdom Metazoa; phylum Chordata; class Actinopteri; order Cyprinodontiformes; family Fundulidae; genus Fundulus; species Fundulus heteroclitus. The sequence goes on along the minus strand of NW_023396669.1, from coordinate 10,094 downwards.
TACCTGTAAGTGAAACAATTAAGATTTTTAATAAAAAAACATATGCACTGCATTTACCAAAAGTGTTTAAAAGCATGGGTATGATTGAGTGTTCTGTAAAGTTCTCATAACAATGTCATCCATCCATCCATCAATAAATGTAAATGTTTATAAGGTTATTTAGGGACTGCTAAGTAATTTCCTACTTTATATCTTTTTAAAGGTGTTTGTGTTGGATTTCCCTCCAAGACTTGACGTGGAGCCTCAGGTTCAGTCTCTTCTACGACAAGAATTCCAAAGAGTATCAGTGCAACTGGGTAAATACTGACCATATAGCCTTTTTGCTTTGTACAAATATAACATTTTAATCCATGCATCGATCCACCCATCATCTTCCGCTTATCCGGGATCGGGTCGCGGGGGTAGCAGCTTCAGTAGGGAGGCCCAGATGTCCCTCTCCCCAGCCACTTGGGCCAGCTCCTCTGGGGGAATCCCAAGGCGTTCCCAGGCCAGCAGAGAGACATAGTCCCTCCAGCGTGTCCTGGGTCTTTCCCTGGGCCTCCTCCCGGTGGGACGTGCCCGGAACACCTCACCAGGGAGGCGTTCAGGAGGCATCCTGACCAGATGCCCAACTACTTCAACTGGTTCCTCTCAATGTAGAAGAGCAGCGGCTCTACTCTGAGTCCTCCCGGATGACTGAGCTCCTCACCCTATCTCTAAGAGAGAGCCCAGACACACTACGGAGAAAACTCATTTCAGCCGCTTGTATCCGGGATCTCGTTCTTTCGGTCACGACCCAAAGCTCATGACCATAGATGAGGGTAGGAACGTAGATCGACCTGTAAATCGAAAGCTTCGCCTTTTGGCTCAGCTCTCTCTTCACCACAACGGATCGGTACAGTGCCCGCTTCACAGCAGACGCCGCACCAATCTGCCTGTCCATCTCCCGCTCCATCCTCCCCTCATTCATGAACAAGACCCCAAGATACTTGAACTCCTCCACTAGGGGCAGCAGATCCTCCCCAACCCGGAGGAGGCACTCTACCCTTTTCCGGTTCAAGACCATGATCTCGGATTTGGAGGCACTGATTTTCATCCCGGCCGCTTCGCACTCGGCTGCGAACCGCTCCAGTGAGAGCTGTAGATCACGCCCTGATGAAGCCAATAGGACCACGTCATCTGCAAATAGCAGAGACGCAATCCTAAGGCCACCAAAACGGATCCCCTCAACACCTTGGCTGCGCCTAGAAATTCTGGCCATAAAAGTTATGAACAGAATCTGTGACAAAGGGCAACCTTGGAGGGGTCCAACTCTCACCGTGACTTACTGCCGGCAATGTGGACCAGACTTCGACCCCGGTCATACAGAGACCTGACAGCCCTTATTAAAGGGCCCGGTACTCCATACTACTGGAGTACCCCCCACAGGATCCCTCGGGGGACACGGTCGAATGCCTTCTCCAGATTCACATAACACATGTAGACTGGTTGGGCAAACTCCCGTGCCCCCTCCAGGATCCTGCTGAGGGTGTAGAGCTGGTCCAGTGTTCCACAACCAGGACGAAAACCACACTGCTCTTCCTGAATCCGAGATTCGACTCTCCAACGGACCCTCCTTTCCAGAACCCCTGAATAGACCTTACCAGGGAGGCTTAAGAGTGTGATTCCTCTATAGTTGGAACACACCCTACGGTCCCCCTTTTTAAATAGTGGGACCACCACCCCAGTCTGCCAATCCAGGGGAACTGCCCCCAATGTCCACGCGATACTGCAGAGCCGCATTAACCAACACAGCCCCACAACATCCAGAGCCTTAAGGTATTCAGGACGGATCTCATCCACCCCCGGGGCCTTGCCACCGAGGAGCTTTTTAACAACCTCGCCGACCTCAGCACCAGAGATGGGAGAACCCGACCCAGAGTCCTCATGCTCTGCTTCCGCAATGGAAGACGTGTTGGTGGGATTAAGGAGGTCTTCGAAGTATTCCGCCCACCGACACACGACGTCCTGAGTCGAGGTCAGCAGCACACCACCCCCACTGTAAACAGTGTTGGTACTGCACTGCTTCCCCCTCCTGAGACGCCGGATAGTGGACCAGAATCACTTCGAAGCCGTACGTAAGTCTTTCTCCATGGCCTCTCCGAACTCCTCCCACGCTCGAGTTTTTGCCTCGGCGACCAGATCAGATGAAACGACAAAAAAGTCGATCATTGAACTGCGGCCTAGGGTGTCCTGGTGCCAAGAGCATATGTGGATGCCCTTATGCTTGAACAGGGTGTTCGTGATGGACAATCCATGACTAGCACAGAAGTACAACAACAGAAAACCACTCGAGTTCAGATCAGGTGGGCCGTTCCTCCAAACCACTCACCTCCAGGTCTCACTGTCATTGCCCACGTGAGCGTTGAAGTCCCCCAGCAAAACGAGGGAGTCCCCAGGAGGGGCACTCTCCAGTACCCCCTCCAAGGACTCCAAAAAGGGTGGGTAATCTAAACTGCTGTTTTGAGCATACGCACAAACTGTCAGAACACTTTTCCCTCCCTCCGTCCCCCCACAATGCGGAGGGAGGCCACCCTCTCGTTCACCGGGGTGAACCCCAACATGCAGGCCCTGAGATGAGGGGCAACAAGTATGCCCACTCCAGCTTGGCGCCTCTCACCAGGGGCAACTCCAGAGTGGAAGAATGTCCAGCCCCTCTCAAGGAGACTGGTTCCAGAGCCATGTGTCAAGGTGAGTCTGACAATCTCTAGTCAGAACCTCTCAACCTCGCGCACGAGCTCAGGCTCCTTCCCCACCAGAGAGGTGACATTCCACAGCTCAAGAGCCAGCTTCTGCAGCCGAGGATCAGAACGCCAAGGTCCCCGCCCTCTAGTGCCACCCATTGCACAACGCACCTGGCCCCGGTGACCCGCGTCTGGGCAGGGGAACACGACGTCCAATAATCTTACTCATCATAAGGGGGTTTTGGGCTGCTCTTTGTCTGGTCCCTCACCTAGGACCTGTCTGCCTTGGGTGACCCTACTAGAGGCGTAAAGCCCCTGACAGCATAGCTCTTAGGATCATTGGGACACTAAAACCCCTCCACCGTGGTAAGGTGGCAGCCCAGGGAGGGGTAAAAATATAACATTTTAAGTATTCCTGAATTAAATGCCTTTATTTGTAACTTACTGTTTTAAATAGTTTTTAAAGTTTATGTTTATTTTCTGCATTTAAAGGTGTGTCATACAAATCAGTTGCTGAGCTGTTTCCGATGAGTAAACTGCACCTGTGGAGCAGAGATGGGGTAAGGCATGAATTCAAAGAGTTTCATAAAGTATAACTTTAACAAATTAATTGATGATAATTAATGTGTACTTATTCATTTTGTTAAAAGGTACACCTTAGTGATGATGATGGGATGAAGATCCTAACTAAAGCTATATATGAGACCTCAGATGAGCAGATTCCCGAGCTAACTGCTGAGACCAAAGTGACGCCCACCATGTCACACTCTCCCCCAAAGTTGCTTTGTACACCTGATGTTCCAGTTGTGGCCCCACAAAACCCCTTTGAATGGGAGGTTGTTGGATCCCGCAAGAAGGTAAAGTAGTTCACTGTTAGTTTGACTGAACATTTCAGTGTATTTTAAATATTTTTTTTATTAGATTTATGATTATTGTTGATTTCTGCCAAACTATAGGCTTCTCCTACTTCAAGCCAACATCAAAACTGTGCTTCACCAAAGAGAGTTCTCCATCTAAAGGTTAGTATTTGTAAAACCTTTTTATTTAACCTTTTTTATTCAACTGTTTCTCAATGAAATCATAAGGTGTAATAAACTTTTTGCTACTATTTACAGGTAGAAGAAGAAATGGAGTTTTCTGTGGAGCTGAATCCAAAGTGGTTGGATGATGACATGCTGGAAATCTCGTGGGACGGCAACACATCAACTTTAGAAGATGCTTCTATTGCATCATTTCAAGAACCAATGGTAATCCTGATGTGTTAATATGCATAATGTATAATTTTGATCCCAAACACATTGTTGGCACTGTCTTCAAATGAATTGGCTATTAAAATTTAAAGGAATGCCATGTATGAAAAAAGTATAAATTATCAATAATACCTTTTAATCTTCTAAAACAAGGAATATATTGAAGTAAAGCATATTTTTTGTTTTGTAAAGTGAAATTCCTGTCCATTTATTTCATTTAGACACAAATACTTTAAGCTTAAGTCATGGATTATCTCACTATATATATGACATGCATACATATTTTTGTTTCACTTTCTAAATTAGCTACTAAAACATGAAAATGCTATTTAAAATATCTTAATTTTCCTGGGTTGCTCTGTTTAAGTGACTGTTTAAAATCAATCTGAAAGGAAAGTTGTTGGGTCTAACCAGGGTAAAGTAGTTTACTGTTAGTTTGACTGAACGTTTAAGTGTATTTTTAATATTGTTTCATTAGATTTATGATTATTGTTAATTTCTGCCAAACTATAGGCTTCTCCAAGTTCAAGCCTACATCAAAGCTGTGCTTCACCAAAGAAAGAAGAACAAATGGAGTTTTCTGTGGAGCTGAATCCAAAGTGGTTGGATGATGACATGCTGGAAATCTTGGGGGGCGGCAACACATCAACTTTTGGAGATGCTTCTACTGCATCATTTCAAGAACCAATGGTAATCCTGATGTGTTAATATGCATAATGTATAATTTAGTTCCCAAACACATTGTTGGCATTGTTGCCTGTTAAAATGTGAAGGAATGTCATGTCTGAAAAAAGCAAATTATTGAGAAGACTTCTGATCTTCTAGAAAAAGGAAGTAATGAAGTAAAGCATATTATATTTATGTTTGAAGTGAAATTCGTATCCATTTACTTCATTTAGCCATAAATACTTTAAGCTTTAATAATGGGTTGTCTCACTGTATATAACATGGATACATAGTGTTTCCCTTCTAGATTGGCTACTAAAAACATGAAACTATGTGAAACGCTTTAACTTTGTGTATAGAACATATTTAACTCTGTTCACTCAAACAGAGCATACCAGCAGAGCAGTTAATCGTTGTTAAACTTCTTGAATTGTCCTTATCCCAATCTCTAATTGTACCCTTGTGTTTCTGTATTAGGGCTGTAACAGAGTAGTGGCTGGTGAGGAAACTGTCACCAAAAACGGTAAGACAAGTTTTCCTGATCACACACTAATTACAAGAGGTTCATTTCACCAGAGCCATGACCGGTTTGGTTCAAATAAATCAAAACAGTGTGCCACCAATAGTGTTACTGCTATCATGACTAATGCCATTCACAACCCAAGAACCTGGTCAACAAATGATAGATAGAATGGTGATAAATGGTGATAAAATGTACACTTTGATGAAGCAGCATGACATGATTAGTGATGTCAATGGTAGTGGATACATTTTTGTCAGGGAATTGCCCACAAAATACACATTGGATGGAAACACATTCACCCTACAGTATTCAGACACATTTACTGGACATGTTAACATCCAAGAGTATGATCAGGGTCTTGCCAATGTTGCTGTGCCTCTAGATGTGGCTTTACAAAGAGCACTGTATGACGACGACGCCTGCCTAATCACAATTAGAACAGAGGTACGGCTCTAATTAAGCGTCTGTCCCTTCTCTGGATAAGTGCAGCATAAACTGACTCCAGTTCTGACAGACTGCATCCCACAACTCCCTGTGCTGTCCTCACCACCCGAGCTGAGTCCTTCTCCGTCACTCTGCAGCTCCCATATTGCACAGTTATGCTGAGACATTTATTTTCTATGGAGCTGAAGTGTGAGTGTTACCTTAATTGTTTGTATCTGGCTACTTATGCCACGGATACAATAATGGGGGGGTGCAGTGGTCAGGGGGAGGAACAGTGTTGGTGTTGTTCTAAACGTTAAGCTTTTGGCAGTTTAATCCGTTTTAGTCTCATCTGTTGACATTTTGGAGGAATCTCCTACATGGTTGTAACAAACTCCAACAGGACTTCCTCTGGCTTTCTTCTCACCACTTGTCCATAAAATTCCTAGTTTTAGAGATGCTCCAGAAAACCTGTCCAGTTGTCAGATTGTCCCACCTGAGCTGCTGATCTCTGCAGCTCTACCAGAGTAGCCATCGTCACCTTGACTGCTTCTCTCATCAAAGCTCTCCTTGTCCATCCCGTTCTGGCAGAGCTCTGCAAACTGTGGCTTCAGAGCAACAAGAGGCTCTTGGACCTTCCACAGTTGCTCTGATAGCTTAACTGGCTAAAAAAGATAAAGAACCTACTAATGTTTTTAAAATAGATATAAAAACAGATGCATAATTTAGCAGTTATTAAATGCTTTTATAAGAATAATCACATTGAATCTCCACAGCAGAATGACACTAAAGACCATGGTTGTAACATTGTAAAGATCTAGTTGTTCATAATGCATGTATTGTGTTTCAGCGTTGGCAGCACATGTTAAAGAAGAGTCTCCTGAAGAACAGAGTCCTGAGGGGGAGCAGCAGGAGTCAGAGCCCCTCCACATAAAGGAGGAACCCGGGGCCCGTCAGGAAGGAGAGCAGCTCCTTGTGAAGGAGGAGACTGATAGCAGCTTTCCATTAACTGCACCTCCTATCAACAGTAAGGATTGTTTAGTTTGTTTGTGTCCCGTGTTGCAGCTAAAGGCCAAAACTAACTAGATTCATTAGCTTCCATCAGACAAAATATTCCCCCTCCCTCAGACCCGGCGCCATGGGTGGGCATTGGGGGACCGTGCCTGCCCTGTCAGCCAGCCGTGCCCGCCCTGGACTGGAAGCTGTCTTTTTTCTTTTTTTATTTATTTATTTTTCACCTCTGAGTGGCCATCGTCCTATTAGTACTATCTTTGATGTCAATCATACAATTTAACCAATCAAATCAACGACTCAAGGCAAACACTTGCCAATCACAACTGGAGAGGGGCGGGACACTGAGTCTTACTCAGACGCCGCTGTTGGCTGTGGTCATCGTCGGTGTCAGTGGCCTGGATGGATATTCGGTCTGATTACCAAATAATTACAAGAAGTGACAACGAAGCAAAGGAGAGCGATCTGGAAGCAGCGCTATTAATTTCTGTTTGAAATGTCAGCACTGACGTCTAAACTGGAGTAACATTCAGGCTAGGAGGGTTAGCTAGGACAGCTAGCAGATCAAGGAGCAGAACCAAGCAGGAAAACTCTGCCACATTGAAGAGACTTGAGTTACTTGCAGGCAGAAGGGAACTCTGCTTTGTTCTGCTCCTTGTTCTCCATAGCTGCTGTAATTACAGAACCTCTGCTAGTATGAATTTTTACTTCAGTGTTCAGCCTGACACCAGAGCTCATGTTTATCAGCGTGTAGCTTATGGTGGACTTTTGATTCCAGACACAGCGCTACAGGTTGGAGTATCTCACTGTTAGTTTCCAGTAACCCAAACCAAGCACAAAACCTGTCCAATTTAAAAGAAAAAAATGCCCAAATCTCCAACTCTGTGTTAAAAGCACAGAACTATTAAACACATGACATGCCATTAGCACACAGCTGCGCTGAAGCAAAAAAAAAAAACCTGCGAATATGGGCCTCAAAACAAATGTACAATCAGACAACCAAATAACACACAATATCTCTTTAACACTCATGATATATCAGCCGGAAAAAAAACAACTTATAAATAGATTCCCAACATGGTTTTAAATCTACCTTAATATAAACTTAATTTCTCTCAGTATAACTCAAACATTAACTTTTACATGCAGTTATGAAATATTTTTAAGTTGATAAGTAGATCTCAACCCTCTTGGGCGTTCACACTAACCAAACACTTGATTAACCATTATTCCTTCTTGTTTTATTATAACAATCAATATTATTCATTATAACTACTATTCATTGATGATGTCAGATTGACAGATATGACTTGATTTGGCTTTTAAAAAAAAATAAATTGACCAGTAAAATGCGTTGAAGGAGATGGCATTTTATTATAATTGTTTTAGTTTTCTGTCAGACCTTGATGACTGTTTTAATATAATTTTGTTAGTAATTCTTTCTAAAAGCCCAACAATGTTATGAAAAGCTGAAAAGCCTCCCCAAATTTGTACAACCTGCCCCATAAGCTATTTTTGTTTGAGCTCAATGTGCTCAAAAGCATAATTGGGTGGAAATCTGCCTAATTTGGCAACTCAGACTACACTATTGCTATTTGCTTGATGGTTTTTTTTTTTTTTTTTGATTTTTGGGGTTTTATTGAGAATTTATCAGCAATGCAGGAGTAAATATTATTTATTTTTTATTTTTTAAGTTTGCCCACCTAAAAAAATTTAATTAATTTTTCTTTCTGCTGCCGGGTCTGCCCTCCCTCCACAATGAGCTGAGCAGATTTATTTAACAAAGTAAAGATATGACCAGGAGCGGGTTGGGTTTGAAGTTGAAGTGTTGTAATTCAGCCCAGTAGCCTGGTTAGCAGAGGGTTTTGATTTGATCGCATAACTGCTGCAAGTGGAATTATAAATTTGACATGAATACTTTTATTTTTATTATAAAAGCACCTATTTTCAGCAATTAACACTTTGTGTTTATGTATTTAATGATATAAATGGAATTATCTTTAGTTTCTAAAAGTTAAACTATAAATTTACAAAGTTTGGACCCTTTAAAATTTGGCACTGACTGATGCAGTTTTGTTTTTTATCCCAACAGATTTCAACACAAATCAGTAGAAAAAAGTCCCACCAATGTGAAATGATTATTGATCTATAATGACAATAGATAGATAAGATGAGTTCTGGAGAACTTTATTTTCTTCCCACCACAACAAACGTACAATGAACATCCCCTTATTTATTTATTTATTTTGAATGGCAGGGGGCCCCATCTAATTTGCACATTTGTTTATGCATTTGTGAACCAGGCTGTCGGTATAAGAAGCTTTTTTTTAAAGACAAATGGTGATTAACAACTGTGGTTAAAGGTGTTCGGAACTACAAAGGACGCTTATGAAACGGTTTATGAATTTTAATCCATTGCCTGAATCCCCTGCTACATAAAGCAAACTGTACCAAAGAGACAGCTATCAGGCTCACAAAGGGAATGAGTGGACTGAAGCTGAGTGTGAATCAAATTCACTTTGGGCGTCTAGTTGAAGCAGTTTTACTCCAAGGAAAAGCTGGTTGTCTGATCAGCAGCATGCAGTCATGCGGCTAGCTGAAACGTAGCTGTAGAGGGCAGCTCCGGGTCCTAGGCTGTAGAAAAGTCAGCTCTGCGGGGCTGCAGCAGGGGAAAAAATGGGGGGACTGCAGCATGGAGAGTGGGGCCTCCTCTCAGCTTGGCTGGCCTAGCTGCTCATGTGGGGCCTGTTAGTCTGCTGCAGTGGGCGATTTCACATCAGCTCCTCCTCTCAGCTTGTCCTGACTGCTAAAGGCAGACCTCTCCGCTCCGGTCTGGAGTCAGCTTCCTGCAAACAGCTGAGAAAATCACATGGCTGTTTCAGCATAGAATGGATCTTTTACTTCGGCGTCTGGTTCTGCAGAAGAAAGACTGCAGACTTAGCTTAGATCCAGCCGGCAGTTCTCCAAACCCAGTTAGGTTCTCTGCTCTGCAGAGGATAATGAGAGTTTGCTCCCCAATGCTGCTTCAACAAAGTGACACGGGAATGAGAACAATTATCTGTGGGAAGCAGGGCCGGCGATTGCTATAGGCGAGCTAGGCAATTGCCTAGGGCGACAAATGTGTTGGGGGCGCTCTCTAGCGTCGCCCTTAGGCTTATTTCCCATCAGAGGCGTCGTTTTGAGTCAAGCCCCGAATGTAATGACAGTCATGCTGTACTTTTTTATTTTTTTAACCTCCGAGTGGCCATCGTTCTGTTAGTACTATCTTGATGTGTCAGTCATAAATTGAACCAATCAAATCAACGACTGAAGACAACCTGCTAGCCAATTACAGCTGGAGAGGGCGGGACACTGGGTCAGATAAACAGCTTTAGAGAGAAGCCGTGGTTCGGCTGTGTTCACCCGGGTCGGTTAGAGCGGGATGGATATTCGGTCTGGTAACAAAATAATTACAGACAAAGAGAAAAAAAGCAAGCGAGAGGGATCTGGAAACAGCGCTATTCATTTCTGTTTGAGACG